>NC_073303.1:121520416-121655416 GCF_027595985.1 Sorex araneus | reverse complement strand
TATGTTAGTGTAAATGATGTGAACTTCCTGTTGCAGTTAGGGAAACTGGTTTTCACCAGCTAGTCAAGGCCTCATGCATCTGTGTTATTTCTGAGCTTTGAAAACTCTTTAGGACTAATTCAGTATTCCCTCATAGGATAAAAACAAAGAAATGAACTCTAATTAGCCCATTTTGTTATATTACTATCACTGGAAAAAGTTTTAATAGAACATGATTGAAGTTAATATTGATAATTTTGCTTTTCCATGTCCCCTGAACAAGGATGAATCTTTCATCGGCACATTCCCTTTCCCATATGCAGCTTTTACCGAAAAGGTATCTAGTGAAAAGACTAATTTCACTTGTTTTGCATTCTCTGATGTATTTTCCATCTTTCCAAATGAACTGTCCTTCAGAATAACTTCATATTATATTCCAACTTAAAGTAAAGGGTTACTATTTAGGACAGATTTGTGAAATTTGGCTGAATTTTGCAAAGAATTACAAATTTGGGCTTGAGTTTAAAACACATTTTTTTCACCCAAAATTACTTTCTTTTTCTTTTTCTATTTTTTTTTGCAACTGTGAGTTTTATTAAGTGAAAAGTATGAGTGTGTTACCTTTGTAGCTTTTATTCTTTGAAGTGATGTTCTGTTTGAGTTTCTGCTCTTTTATTAATTGGAAAGGATAGCAGGACATTTCAGAGGAGCACTGCAGGTGTTCTTGAAACACTGTCTAATTCAGCACTTGCTACTGTGTAAAATTATCAGTTCATTCCCTCACCCAAATGAATAGCAGCAAAAGTCCCTTACCTCAGTTGCTAAGACTGTGTTTCCACCATAGAAAAAGTGTAAGTATGCGTCCTTCAATGAGGTTATACTTTATGAAGGAAAAATGCAGTAAAATGAATAAACTCAGTCCTGGCAATATTTGGCATTCTGGGAAGAACTATCTCTTTAAAGGTATTAGCATAAAGATAGCACATTTGTTTATTATGCTTTCGAATCAGCCTCTAGTATCTCTGCCACAGGTAACAATTGACTTTTCAGGCTTCAAGTTAATAGCCTTGTCTCCTGCTTGTAGGGATCAATATTAGTATTAATTAATCACCATTATCGGCACTAGAATCTGGTTCTATTTGTTGTTACATCAGCAAAATATCAATATAGAAAGTGGACTCTCTGATCGTCATGGCAACTTCATCTCTTGGGTCAAAGAAAGTTTATCTTATCTGTGCATAAAGAGTGGCAAACTGTTTAGGGATCTAGTTTGAACTCTAAGAACATTGATTTAGGTTTTGTTTGCGAATAGAGGCTGAATTCCAATCACAAGGGATAGGTAAGATTTAAATATTAATGCCGAGAGGCTAGTCTGAGAGGGTGTCATACCATTGCTGTCAGGCTGTCTTTTAAAGATGATAAAAAGGTAGAGAAGAATTGTCCAGTCAGGATTACTTAAAGCCTTGGAATTTTTGCTTTTGACAAATACTTCCCCAAATGAACATATGATAATTACTAGGGAAAATTTGTTCTGGTTAAGATTTCAGATCTTATTATTGTTTCCTCCTTTATCCCATTTTATGTGCATGATGTGTGATTACATATCTTTTTTTTACTACTTTATAAAATTATTTTGAGGGCCAGTTTGGGCTCATGAGACTGCGAGGTGTCTAGTCCTATGGCTGATGCCAGGGGGTTTTGTTATGGAATTTTAGGTATATGGAAAAGATTTACCTGGGAATATTTTAATATTAACACCTATCCATTGCAAAAGGACACCTTATAGCTTTAAACACCAAGCATAAGGGTAACTGTCTTTCAAAAATTTTTGCAAGGGTGGTTGAAAGAAATCTTAAATTGTTGGACTCAGCAAACAATAGGCATGCTATTTTTTGTTACTCCCACGATACAGCGATCACTTGAAATGAGTATTTCCCCCCTAAGTTACATCATTAGGAATTAATCCCATCCTTTAAAGAGCTAAACTAAACAGCAAGAAACTAGATATAGAAATACTAGCTTTGAAAATACTCTACAATGAAGACCGTGGGCACTAAATAAAGTATGTGAGTATGAGACTGTATGTTTGTCATGACTTGCAGAGCTCAAAAATGAATATTGAGTGACAGCTGTGACTAATGCCGAATCTTCTTATTTATTCTAGGTCTGACCAATATCATAGCTGAATATCAATTCTTTATATAGACTGCAAGGCAATATTAGTGATCATTTAATATTCTAGGATTTCCTTCCGAGTTGTAAAACAAGGAATGTGTTTATTAGAAACATGGGTCTAATATTAAATATTAAGTAGAACTTCATTTCTTCAATGCAGCTACAATTCACTACTTGATTTATTTATTTGTAGATATACATACTTTTTAATTGCTTGAAGTTGTTAGATGGTCTAAGTCTGATATTTTCAGGTCATGATTTGTGTATAAAAATGCCAGAGTTATCATAAACAGTGTAAGCATATACATGATTTTATATTTATATTTGTGATAGCAAATAAAATATATTTAATAATTTGTATATGGTATATAATAGTTCACATATATGCTATCAAATGCACATATAATTTTGATACATTTAATATATGTATGACATATTTAGGTGTTGACCATCCCAAACATATATAACTTTTAAAGCATACACAAAGCTATAACACCTCTTCTTTTGATAGACAATTGAGAGTTTGTTACTGTTTGTTAACTTTAAAATATGTCTAAAATGATATTTAAATGAGCATTTATTGACAGCACAGTCAGTGATCTATTTCAGTTGATTTCATTCTTAGAGAAATTTATTTGAAGGAAATAATTTCCCTAATTTACATTTGGAAAGTTTTGGATATTTTTTGATCAGACAAGAGAAATTTTTTCCTGTTGATATCTATACAGCATATAGATACTGTATATATATATGTAGTATATATGTATACAGTATATATACAGTAGATCTCTTGTGTGAACCATAATTACTAAAATTATTTTACTTGGCACAAAATTTGCAGTCTTCAAACTTAAGTAAGTAGAAGAATTAACTGTAAGACAGAGGCATATGCATTTATTTTGTTAATCTATTTAATCCTAAATTTGAGTTTTCTTGTTCTATGATGTTTTGGAATGTGGAATAATGGTACACTCTTTCATACAGATTTGACTATGCTTTACTGTGGTATATTCTAAAATTATTACTAGCCTGCAATAAACTGGTTATTCAAAGATTAAAAATAGTGAGTTGGCTTGTCTACACATTCAGTTGAGGGCAAGATATGATTATGTAAAAAAAGGAGCCAAAATCATATGATATGATGTAGATTTAAAAATAGTAAGAAGGGACTGGAGCGATAGTACTGCAGGGAGGGTGTTTGCCTTGCACACGGTTGACCCAGGTTCGATCCCCTGCATCCAATATGGTCCCCCAAGCACTGTGAGGAGTAGTTCTTGAGTTCAGAGCCAGGAGGCATCACTGGATGTGTCCCCCAAGCCAAACTAAATAAAAATAGTAAGGAAATAATAGTAACAACACTAAATATACTTATTATTTTTCATGTTCCTTTTGCTTATTCAGTTTAGATCACCTAACTTGAAAGAGTAGTTTTCAAAACTACAGATAATCTAATAAGTTCATTTAATTTCTAAACTTGATGCAATAATCAACTTTATACCTTAGATTGAAGTTAATTTATACCTTAGATTGAACACTTATTTGGTGTTTAGGATGTTTAAAAATGTTAGTTCTTAGTGGGAAAGGACTGGCTTTTCTTAATTGTTTGTTTTTGGTCATATTTAAAGTTGAAGCCTTCTGGGGCTGGAGCAATAGCACAGCGGGTAGGGCGTTTGCCTTGCACGCGGCCAACCCGGGTTTGATTCCCAGCATCCCATATGGTCCCCTGAGCACCGCCAGGGATAATTCCTGAGTGCAGAGCCAGGAGTGACCCCTGTGCATCGCCGGGTGTGACCCAAAAAGCAAATAAATAAATAAATAAATAAATAAATAAATAAATAAATAAATAAATAAATAAAGTTGAAGCCTTCTAATGCCTCCAGATGTAAAAGGCCCTGTGCTTGTCTACAAATTCAACTGAGGGCCAGATATAGTTATGTAAAAAAAAAAAGGAGCCAAGCTGATCAACCTTCTTGCTCTTTGTGTATGCTGAGATATGCTGTAGCACTGTAGCTCCATTGTTCATTGATTTGCACGAGCGGGCACCAGTAGTGTGTCCATTGTGAGACATTGGGTCTCAGCTTATACTGTAGGCTTTTGGTATATCCAATAAGCCTCGGGTAGCTTGCCAGGCTCTGCCGTGCGGGCGGGATACTCTCAGTAGCTTGCTGGGCTCTCCAAGAGGGACGGAGGAATCGAACCCAGGTCAACTGTGTGCAAGGCAAAGACCCTCCTCACTGTTCTATAGCTGAGACATGGTACTATTTTTAAATAAAGTTGTGAATTTAGTCGGGATCCATTGAAATGCTATTTTTTTTAATGTAGGAGTTATTTTTGTCATGTGCCTTTGTATTCCTGTCAAATATATAATACTTTTGCATATTTTAATTATTTAATTGCAAGAGGAGAGTTGGGGAGAGGGTGTTGAGTCGAACTCTGCAGAACTGGGACCATCCGTGGTCTGTGTTTCTCTGTCATTCCTGGCAGTGCTCAGTGGACCAAGCAGTGCCAAGAATCCACCCTAGGCTTGCCACATGGAAAGCGTTCACTTAGCCCTTTGCACCACCCCTTCAGCCCTACTTTCTAGTCTAGATAGCTACGCAATTATGACCAAGTTACTCACTCCTAGAAATCAGTTCTGCGGATAACTTTTGGACTACTTTGAAAATAGAATTAAATGAAGGTTTTTCATGAGAGCTGGGTCCATGCTAAAAACATGGCCGCTTCAGAGTATCCCAACAGGTCACATGGATTTGGCAAAGCAAAATATTTCAAGGAGTTGAAATAGTTTCTTTTCTTTTCAGATTTCAGTCAATACAGAGGGCTATAAAGGCTTTTGATTGTTCTGGATGATTTTGTTGTTGTTTGTGAAAAACAGTCCAGCTTATGTATTGCGCCCATTTGTCAATTAGGTCTTTCTCCCCTTGATATGACATCTTCACATTCTC
Source organism: Sorex araneus (assembly GCF_027595985.1). Taxonomy (NCBI): domain Eukaryota; kingdom Metazoa; phylum Chordata; class Mammalia; order Eulipotyphla; family Soricidae; genus Sorex; species Sorex araneus. The sequence goes on along the minus strand of NC_073303.1, from coordinate 121,650,317 downwards.
ATTGTGATAACCTGTTGGCCTCCACTGGCAAGTAAATAAGCCATATTACTCCACAATATTTGGCCTGACTCTGAGCCCTCTGGCCTCCGTGGGGTCTGTGAGACCTTCCTCATCCAAGATCAGACTCACTGTGTGTGTGTGTGTGTGTGTGTGTGTGTGTGTGTGTGTGTGTGTGTGTTGGTGGGGGGGTGCGGAGAAGACTCCTCACCATGGGGCTGCTGCACGTCTGAAATATTCCGGAGTTCATTTGCAAATATATTAGGGAGCTGCTATAAATATCTCCTCCCCACCCCCTTTAACAATGTGCATCTTGGACAAACAGGCGCATATTTTGTCATCAAGTTGCTTAAGCTTCTGAAGTCAGGGCTACAACTGGGTCAGATGATAAGATGAGCACAACAGAGAAACGCAGAGAGCGTCTGATAAAACCTGATTGATTGATGTCTGGCTTCCCCACCATCACAGGCAGTTGACAGTTAGTTTGGGATCAGATGATTTGGCTTTTGCGATAGAAGATGGGCCTGGTAGGCAAGCCTGAAGGACAAAAAGGTCGGTTTCTGTGTAGTGTCAAGTACCGCCGAGCTCCCACAAGATGGGACATTATTAATATTTCATTCTTTCTTTTTTAGGTCCAGGTCCTAACCTTTGATAGTCACTTAAAGGCTTGAAGATTCAGTCTACAAACAAAAATGTGTGATTCCCTTCTTGTTTCACTTAACATTAAGTGAATGTTTCCTGGTTTCTATCATAAAGGGCAAGGACATATATTTATTTAATAATTGTGTCATATTTCATATACTGCTTTGTAGTTTATAGTGAATTTTTCATATTTTGTTTTTTTATAATCTTGGGAGGCAGAATATTTATAAAATAGCATAGCATTTAAAAGTAGGCAAGCAATATTTTCAAAAATGTACCTCAGGGGGGGAATATAGATTTCTAAGGAGGAAATTAAAATATGAATTAAGTGTTAGAAGTGCCAGGGATGTGGCATTATAAATTATAAATTCTGAGTTTAGGTTAAATAACATTCTATGGGATTGTTTGTAAATGTCAGAGTTTGGAAAAAGCTTGGTTGGTATGATACGAGAACAGTTTTAGGTAAGTTCATAATTAGTGAATGATTGTTCTGTAGTTTGCTGAATTTTAATCTTACCTGTGATAAAATTATTACAGTGGTTATTTGTATTTTAGTCATGGAAAGAACCCAAATCTTGACACATATTAAAATAATTTGAAAATATGTTGACTAGTTTTTATTTTATAATGAAGCAATGTTGTAGATCACTTTGAATTTGGAAATAGTGGTTGGAATAAAAAATAAATGAAGAAAGACAAAGTATGAAGAAAAAGAAGAAAGAAGAAAGAAAAGAGGTGAAGGAAGAGAAGAAAAGAAATAGGAAAATCATAATAACTAACAGGCTCTAGAATGTATTTGAATATTGGCTGTGAAAATTTGTAAGCTGTTATATTATTGGAATTTGGACTAATTGGATTTGAATCCTGAAGGAGGACTGTTTGATACTCTCTAGAAATAATTTTGGATGTCTGGTTTTCCTCTGAGTTGTAAGGGTCAGATTTTCTTAAAACTACTGGGTCTCAGCTTATACTGTAGGCTTAATATCAGTGAGATGAATTCTGCAAGGTGCTATATTACTGATGCTATAAGTGGGATGCGTATGATTGTACTTATACCACACCTGAAAAAGTGATACTAGTAATAGTAATAAGTGATCAGGAAAGGGAGCTGATGGCCATTTCAGCAGTGATTAGTAGTAATAATTCAAAGAAAATGACCAGGCCTCTTCTACATATATGTACATGGCATAATACAATTTCTTTCCTTTTTCTCATCTCTCAAGAATAACAATGAATCATAAAAGATATAGTTACAAAATTTTATAGAAAACATGTTGTAGGCAAAAATTCATCTTTCAGCAAACCGATTCCTTTGCTCACATTAATTGGAGAGTTAGTTGCACTGTTTGCTGGTAGTAGCAAATAAATAAACTGGCCGTCATGTTGGGTGCAGCAGAAAGAGAACACAAGTGGATTTCCTTTTCACAGTTGTGTTATATGTTTTTCATTGATATAATTTAAATGGTGCTTTATTTTAAGGGGATAGAACAGTTGTCACATAAAGATTGCTTAGATGGTATCTGATTTTTTAATTCTTCTCCTTTTTTTTTGTATCATGAAACAGCTCTCTGAAGTTGTACTTGATTTTCTGTGCACAAGTATGTGTTTTCCCACACACACCTGCAAGTTGTCTAATACTGCCTATTTACCTCTTCTATTTCTTTAATATTTCTGTTTGTTTCTATTATTCCATGTGACTCTGAAGTGTGTAGAGTTTTTTTACTTATGATAAACTGCATTTGAAAGGTATTTAATTGCACATTGAGGAAAATTAGAGTTGACAAAAACATGTCGTGTCGTAGAAATAATTAACATCAACAGTTCCTATAAATGAAAAGTAACAGTCAGCTATTTGGTCAACTAGATTGAAATTTCTTTAACAGTTCCAAAGCTTTGGAAATTCTATTTAAGTACAAGTATTAATTTGCGATCTAGTGGCTTAACTAATTTTTCTCACATTTGCATGAAATCATTTTTTTTAATTTTGGTTTGGAAATTTTTATTTTTCAGACAGAAACAAGGTTCAGGTACAATATGTTACTAAGGAAGGTCTTTGGAGCATATTTTTTTTTCTTACCTGATTAGTACCAGTGTTCTTTATATTGAGAAATAATTTTTTTAGGTATTACAAAGTTAGAACAGATATCAACTTCATAGTTTCTGAATAAGAAAGAAGAAAGAAGAATTGAGTATTGCACATTTAAGCCTGCGATTGCCAGGCCTTGAAGATTTTATGACTACTCAAACACTTCATGCAAAACTTGTGTATTTAAAATTTTCTCAAAAATGAGGTTTTAATGAACGACTCAAAGGGCTTTATAGCCCCCTCAAAACTTGAAGACCACTTTGAAGAATTTTTTCATTGGGGTGTAGATAGATTGCATTGTTGCAGATACGGTTTCTTGTTACACTTTTAAGTTTGAACATATAACTAACAAGTTTAATTTTTATTTTACAAAGAATTTTTTTCCCTAAAGACATCAAAGGACCTTATGACAACTTATTACTTTAACCTTCCGATGCCTGTCTTGGAGTTAAATGAATTTCTTACCTTGTCCTACTGCATTCTCTATGCTCTATTCCTGCCTTCCTATCCTATTTGATTACCATGGATAGCATCATTTTGGCCTCTTCCCATTATCAGTCCCCCCTGGCTGGTCCCCACACTGGCATTCCATCTTTGTTGTCCTTTCTTTTATACCCAGCTGCTCCTTTTCCTGTGATATTATTTCCCTCGATTTCCACTGGCTTTTTCTTGTTTCTCCCTTTTCATTTCACATACCATCTCTTTAGAAAGATCTCCTTTTGATCCCTGTTTAAGGTTTTCTGTATCCTGACATTCATAAATTTGTTCTTGAGCTCATTGTGTGAGTCTGCTTGCTTGCTCATTAGGTAGCCTCTCAGTAGAATCTAAGCTTCCTAAGGGCAGGAAAGGGCAATGTTCACTTCTTACCTACTTGCTAGAGTGCCTGATCATGTGACAAACCTGAAACAAATAATCCACTGAACAAACAGAAAACTTTAAAAAAATTTTAAAAATTTAGGGGCCATATCTGGATATCACAGGGATTACTTCAGGCATTTCTGGAGTCATTCCTGGCAGTGCTTTGAGTACAATCAAGGGTACCAGAGATTGAACCCCGGTCAGCCGAATGCAAAGCAAGCAGTTTATCAGCTGTGCTCTCTCCAGCCTCTTGAATGAAAAACTTTTACAAGTTTACACCATTTCTTGTGGCGTGTCTTTTGGCAAAGTTTATTTTGCCAAAATCTCATGGCAGAGCCTGGCAAGCTACCCGTGGCATATTCGATATGCCAAAAACAGTAACAACAAGTCTCAGAATGGAGACATGTTACTCGTGCCTGCTCGAGCAAATCGATGAACAATGGGAGGACAGTGCGACAGTGGGGGAAATTAATTTTTTTTTGAAATTTTATACCCAAGAAAAGGGAATTATCCTCATACCTTAAATTTTACATGACTCCTGTTTTGTCATTCACTAAGCAAAGATATAGTAATCACTAAGCAAACTGTTGGTACTATGTGAAGGCATTGGGAGGGGAGTATATAAAAAATGATGTTAGCAACTGAAAAAGCACAACTTATACATGACTGTATTCTTGATTGACAGAGGTATAACAAGCCGTGGCAGGAAGATTCCTAGCAGAATTAGAGGACACCTGCAGGATGAGATTTAACTGAAAGTGAGTTTTGAGGGATGAGTAGGAGCTCAAGCAAGAATAGCACTGCAGGGAATAAATAGCTTGGCCAATCGCAGCAAGGCATTAAGGACCCTGAGATTTCCAAGGGCCTGTGAAGAGTTGTGACTGAATATTCGAGTATGTGGAAGAGAGGGACTAAGAATTCAACTGGAGAGCTGATTTTGGGTCCAGATTTTTAAAGGGCCGTTGGCCGTTGTATAGAATTTGAACTCATTCCCTCGGTAATTGATAGTCATTGCAGATTTTGGAAAATTGAGTCTGTGTAGTGTATTTTGAGTGTATGTGATGATTACAGGGCTTTGCCAAATTACAGTTTGGTAATAAGAGACAACAGTAAGCCTGGCAATGACAATGTAGTTTTTTGGTCAACTTTCATTTTGTTAAATTTAACAATTATACCATCTCACACTCACCCCTTAGCCCTGTGCTCCCCTCTAACTTTTAGATGTAGATTTAATAACAGCATTGTAGCTGACGGCTGAAACACTCGCTCAGTGCTCGCAGTTGTTCAGTATGAATATGAATATTTTATTGAGGCAAGGCAACACATGCAAAAATAAATGAACAGAGCAATATCTTTTTAATTGAATCTGCTTGTGCTTAACTCATGAGATTGTCTTTGTTAGTAGCTTTTCATTCATTCATCTGCATTAGCCTGGTTTAATAACTGAATATCGAGAAGGATAATATTCCATAGCAAGTGCACAGAGTAATTGTAACTGGAACTGCCAATTGTTGCAACCTTTTTAAATAAATAATTTGGCAATTTACAGCAATTAAAATTGCAGGAGTGCTCTTTGACCCAGTGATTCCACATCCCAGGGACACTCCCTCTAGGGTTCATGACAGTGTAGTTTGTGATGACAAAGTTGATAAATGACATAAGTCTACATTAATTTGGAATAGGTTAAATAATCCTCAGTGTAGTGTTTGTGTTATAAAGTATAATAAATTTTGTCTCTGAACAAAGTTAGAAGAAATTGCTATATTTTAATATGTCCATATGTTAAAAGCATTTATATACATACATATTTCTATTTTTCAGAAAAATGGATGGAAAATGTTCAAGGGATTATTGATAAGACTTTTATCTGATAATTTTGACTGTGAGTTAAGAGACCAGCTTACTTATATTTATATCTGTACAGTTACTAATAATGTGTTCTTTTGGGTTATATAATGTGTTAGTTGGGGGCTGGTGGGAAATGTGAAATATGTATTGTCATTATAATTGTTTTAAATTGTTCATCTTTTTCTAAATTGTGTAGTGTGAAGAATAGCATTACTTTTGGGAACTGGGAAGACAAGACAGAAGATGGAAAATTTTTAATAAAACATTTCAATCTGTATAATTCAGGCATTAGATTGGAGAAAAGCTGTATTGATAAATTTCTCTATAGTTCTTATTAGGCTTAATATGAAAATATACCAAAAGTGAGTGCTCATGTGATGATTAATCTCTGTTTTACTTTAGAGAAGGCAGTAACAGTAGCCTTGAGGAAAAAGATTTTAAATACATTGCCTTTTAAAGTATAGTATTTCTCTATTCTCAGCATAGGTCATGGCTATGTTATTAACCTCAGATTAATAGTGTATGATAGTTTGGTTTTAGATAAAAGATCTATTCTTTAAAATTTGATGTACTATTATAGGCCTGTTACACAAAAAAAGGTTATCCTATGCCATTGTTTTACTGCATTCAGAAACTCTACACTCTACACTTCCCAAAGATTTCATCTTTAACCCATAACTGATGTTTTACTTTCTGAGTCATTTTTAATATGCCAGTTATTTTCCCTATAATATTATATCTGCATATTATAAAAATTGGTTCTGAGCCAAATAGGTTGCTCTGTTTTGCAAGTTACTCTTTTTTTTTTTTTTTGGTATCTTTGCACATCTTCCAAGCTGTGCAGTGTCTTCTTGTGGGAAGCAGCAGTTATGATTAGAACAGGAGAGAAACCAGCACTTGGTGTAGACAAAAACTTAAGGATTTCTCTGAGATTAAAGGAGGACTCACTGAAAAAAAAAGTGAAGCTCTGGATTCATAAATTCTCTTTGGTAATGGATCCAGGGTGCAAAAAAAAAGAGCCGTGTTGAGTTTTTGTTAGTTTTCAAGAGGTGAGTCTAACAGGGCAAAATAGTTCTGAGTGTCTTTTGACCTGGTAGGCTCTTCGAATATTTTTCATCCTTGATAGAACATAAGCACAAAAGGTCAATTTTAATCAATTCATTCATATGAATTTTGAGAAATCTAAGTGGAATGGAAGATTTTATTCCATCTTTATATTTTCCATCCTTAATTTGGACAGAGGTGTTACAGGACACATGGCCTAATCATGGCCAAGGATCCATGGCCAGGACGAATGGTCAAATTTATCTCATCAGTGGCTTTAGGAAATGTTTTTATATCAATGATGAATAAGGTATTTTGGATAAAAATAACAGCAACTCCTTATTTGGCACTCTGTAAAGTATGTTCTGTCATTGAGAATTCTTTCCTAAGGATCTAGAAAAGTAAAGAAAATCACCAGAGAAAAACAAAGTCAAACTCATCCCAGGGCCCTCCTTTCCTATCGCCTCCTGATGTTCCAATCATCAAGTGTTGAAAAGCCACAAGTAGTTTTCATGTTGATAAAGTTAGTAGTTGGCACTAAAAATAGACTCAGCTGGACCCAGTAGAAGAGATTATTGACAGTGATCTGTTTGAAACTACTTGTGTCCAGAATATTATACAACATTTCTATAATGACAGGTTTCTGGGCTGAGATGCCACTAGAATTACTGATTCTACCAGGTTGCACTTTCAGCATGAAGTGGCGTATTCTTTCAGTGTTTTTTGATCAATGTCTGGCTGGTCTTCCCTTAGCTCCCCATAGAGTCCTGTGTCCGTCTGGAAGATAGAATGTACCAAAAAAGAACTTTCAAGCTTCCTTTTTGAAAATGAATGTGTAGGAAGCCTTGCTGGTTTGTGTTACAACCCCAAGCACAATGCTTGTGTGTGTGACATGGTATTTGAAGGGTCAATATGCAGCCTAATGACTGCATTAACTATTCCATGTAAAAGGGTATGGATGCATACAAGATCTCTTTAAGAGGGGATCTGGTATATTTAAGAGCTTTGGAGTCATAGCAAGATTCCAGTTCCATGTTTCAGACTTGCTTGTTGCATGCTCTTGAGCACATGACTTAATCTATGGCTTAGTTTCCTTCATTTTGTAAAAAAAAAAAATGACATTTTATAAGAAACTGAAGAAGGTCCACGAAGAAGTTTTGCTTAGGTTCATACATGGAATGCACTTAGAACAGTACCAGGGCATATAATAGTAAAACATTTTATTATTGGCATTTTCAAAGCCAGATCTAAATTGCTGCCATATAGTGGTAAATATCCCCAAGCATATAAAATAAATAAAAGTTTAAAGGTCTTTGTTTTTCATATCTCAATAGACAAACATTTAAGTGAAGTATATTTTTAATATATACTGGTTGAAATAAAAAAGATCTTGTTGGGCATTCTGAATAATTAAAACATTCTACTCAGACAACCTTAAACTAGTGCTTTAAATGAAATAATTTTTTCCAAAGAAAATCCTTTAGGCTTCTCTGAGAAATGCTTTCTAAAATATATTGATAATAAAAATGTCACATAACCCTCACATGTGTGTCGCTGTAGTGAAAGAATATTTTAAAATTTTATAATACTGTTTGCAGGTAATTTTGGTTAATTTTTCAGCTACTAAATACCACAAGGTGCCTGCAGGATAATAAATGTGACCCCAAAATATTAGTTGTCAGATTCTCTCCCACCAACACTTCTAGTGTTCGTACATAGAATTGGCTGGGAAAGCTCATCAGTAAAGTATCTGCAAAGGTCACTGAAGAAAGGAATTGGTTAAACTGCATTTGGATGACCTGAACACATAGTTGTTGTGTCTCTAAATCCCAGACATACTTTATTAGGACAATCCAGCTGGTTTGCTATTTCTATCTCCTCATTATCAACACGTTATGGTATGGCCTCTTCCCCTCTTTTCCAGTGCCAAGAATTTGGCAGGGACACCATGTTAGCAAGTCCGAGAGGAGGGTAGGGAGAGCAGATCACTGGCCGCTCCTCTCCCTGCGGCCCCAGGAGGAAGAGGTGTTGGCTAAACATTTTACCAGGCTGGAGTTTGATAAGAGGCATTTTAAATCCCTCGAAGCAATTGAAGAAGAAAAAAAAATTTTTTTTTTTCAGGAGATCCTAGAAACACTTTTTCTTAAGAAAAAAATCACTTTAGGATAATAGTGTAAGGGGAGAGGCTTGATGATCTCGCAAAGTGCCCAAAGGAGCTACTTTTGTTCCATTCTCCAGGCATTTTAGTAGTGTCTGAGCTGAGGAAAGTGAGGGATAGGAAAGGGCTGGCCTGGGCTTATATCAGAGTTTCCATGGTGAAAGACAAACTAGGAACAGTATCAAGGAGTGCTTTGCCATGCGAGTGTCTGCTGAAGGAACTCGGATGGTCCCCTGGCCATGATAGAAAGGAAGACAGGTAGGGAACGCTCCTTGGGGTCATTGTTCACAGTTTTATTTATTATTAGCAAAATAACATAACAGTCAGATTAAGAACTTCCTTGACAGTTTCATAGGATTTCAGATTTTGTGAGTTAGTTAATCACCTTGAAATTCATTTTATGACTTTCACAGAGACCTGGGTTCTCTGATTTAATAGTTGTTATATCAATGATCTTTTCTTGTATATATGTAATTCTCTGTGATAAAAGTTTATTTCTCATACTTTCTGTAAATAAATGACTTTGCATTGTCCCTTGTTTGCTTTCATTTGGGAGGTCCTCATGAATTTTTATTTTCTGTACTTTGGTTAACAGTTTTGAGAGTCATCTCAAGTTCAAATTATTTATTTTTCAGAAACCACAATTTATGTTCTAAGAGAAACCTAAAGGTATTTTACAATATTCCTCAATACTGTAAAAATTTGGGTTTTAATAACATGTCAGGAATATTTATAATAGATCAAGTACGCTACAAACTCTTCTCAGTACATGAAAAGAAATGACAGAGTATATGTCTTATTCACATCTATATTGTTTTGATATTAAAATACCTTTGCTCTGTTTGGTTCCCAGCAATATCCCACATACAAGTCAGATACTGATATCATAATGAGCTAAAGCTATTTATTACCCACTGAAATTTAATTAAAAAATTAAGACCTAGATACACTTTTTAAATAATGTTCTTTTTCTAATAGCAAAAAAAAATTGTTTTTTATATAATGCTTCTTTATCTAATCCTTAATAAACTCTTTTAAATGCTATCATGGATTTTCAAGTTTAGAAAATGAAGTTAAATAATAAGGTGGAAAAGACCTGTAATAAAAAGCTTTTATTAAAGAACAAAAACAAAACCTCTATATTATTTTCCAGATTCATGTCATCATTTTTAGAAGTGTCCCAAAACACCACCTTTTCCCTAAAACCTTTATCCTCTCAAGTTTCATCACCTCAGAAGAAATGAAAGTGTTGTCTGTACGAAATTGCATGTATCTTATTTTACAATTCTAGCCACACTTCTGGAATACATCGGTTTGCTCTGTATAGGCATGCAGAGGGTTTACTGGGGGTAGAAAATGAGGAAAGCAAATTAAAAGAGAAATGGTTTATTCACAAATTAAAGAAACAAATTGTCCCCCTGGGTGCCTCCTTAATTGATGAAGAGCAAAGAAGTGGGGAACAGTTAACTAGGCAGGCAGAGCGGAGCTGGGCAGGCATATCTCTCAGGACTGAGGTGAGGACCCCAGGCTTTCTAAGTGTGAGGGATTTGTAAATGAAGCTACTTTGTTACTGTCAGAATTAATATGTGGATAAAAATCTATGTTTTCTGAGCTCATGCTGCATTCAGGGGGTATTCTTTATTTTTAAAAGTAGTTTTACGTTACATTTTGCACTATTAACATTCTCCACTTCTGACATTTCTGCCCCTTCACCACCGACACCGAACAATGGAACTGCTTCAATTAAGAAACAACATCAGCCCCTGGCATCTTAGTCTGTTGTTCCATCTTTTTTGCTAGGGAGAATTCATTTGTTTCTTAATTAAGAAAAACACCAATAGCATGAAAAATCTGCTTATGGTACCTGAATGGTAATTAGGCAAAAGGTAAAAAAGAAACATGCACATACATTCCAATAGCACTCAGAGTGAACTTGAGCTGATAAAAATGAACTAAACTCCCCTTGCATAAATGGAGGCTGAGAGAAGTGTATAGTCATTATGGCTAAGACAATATGCAAACTATCTTCAAAGAAATCAAATTGCTAGAGTGTTTTCATTTGCATGTATTAACTATTAACATAATGAGGAGAAGTGACATTGGACCCGGATTGTGTGTCTGTTCGGATTGATAACTCTACTGCATCTGCAAACAGACGCCCAAAAATCATGCTAGTAGTTAGATCAGAGTTGAACTCTGCAGTGTGGGCTCAAATGAAATCTAGAGCTTGACGAACCTGCTGAGCTATGGAATGGTTAGCATCTCTCTCATCCATATTCTCTACCTCTCTCTCCCTTTCTCTCTTTCTCTGTCTTTCCTTCTTCTCTCTCCCCATCTCCTTTATTTAAAAATTTTAAAAGTGTAAAATCTTTGAATTTTAGGGCAGCAATATTCTCATTCGAAACGATTTACCCCCAATGAAACTTTTCCTGATAGAAGATCTGATACTCCCAAGGGGAAAGGGTAGAAACCTCAAGGATAAATTTAAGATCTGTTGTAGGGTTTTAAAATGTTTACTTATTGCTCAAAAGATAAATCTAAGGATAAAGGAAATTGACATCTATTGAGCTTCCTTTATATCCCATGGACTGGACAAAGGGCTTTTCCTTTGGAAGAAAAAAGTCTATAATAAAAGGGGTGTGGGTGGGGGTTCACATTGCCAATGAGAAACATCTTTAACTTTTTAGATAACCTTGAATGCAGTCATTGAGTCCTTGTTCTTAGTTTTGTGTTGTCTGTAAGAAAGGGAGAGGTGACACTGATATTGACTAATATTTGAGGATGGTAGCGCATTTCAGTGTTTTCAAAAGTTAAAGAGAAAGCAAGGTTGGCACTCGGAAACCTACTCAAAACAACTTAGGTCTTTATTTCCTCACAAATCATGGGGCTTATCAACCAGCAGAATAGTATTTTCCTGTTGCTTGTATATGAAAAACTATTAATAAATTAATCTATTAATCTGCTCATGGTACCTGAATGGTAAGTAGGTGAAAGGTAAAAAAGAAACATGTACATACACTCCAATTGCAGTGGTGTGATTAATTAATTCAGCATTTACTAGTTTTATCAAGAAAGCCTCAGTTTCTTGACTTTATAGTATGTATTGTATTTGTTCCTGAAGTTATACTTTGCTTTAAAATTAATAAATACATTTAATTTTGTAGGGTGTTTTTATTTATATCTTAAAAGTTGTATTCATTTATTTATTTTGTAGGGTACTTTAATCCTGATTTTGGGGGGTGTTTGAGCCACACCTGATAGTGCTCAGGGCTTAGTTCTCAGAGCACTCTCATACACAGTGCTGATGATCGAGCAAGGGTCAGTGTGTACAAGGAGAGCACTTAATCTCAGTACTAGCTCTGACCACGTGCTTTAAGTATTTAATTACCTTTTGGAAAGTGTATAAATGACATACCTTAATGTTAAGGCAATTTCTAGTCAACAAAATTTGTTTCACTTTCTACAACTTTGTTTCACTGTATCACTGTCATCCCATTGCTCATCAATTTGCTCAAGTGGGCACCAGTAACGTCTCTACTGTGAGACTTGTTTGGTGTGATAGTGCAGCCAGTAAGGTGTTAGCTTTGCAAACGGCGGACACGGGTTCGATTCCTCCACCCCTTTCGGAGAGCCCGACAAGCTATTGAGAGTATCTCGCCCACACAGCGGAGCCTGGCAAGCTACCCGTGGCGTATTCGATATGCCAAAAACAGTCATAGTAACAACTTTGTTCATTCCCTTAAAAATATGAATCATAATCTTTGAACCAGCTGTCTGTCTTCTATGCCTGGGGCTCTTGTACCCCAGGTTGGTAATTTCATTGCTCTCTTAGAACTGCAACTTAGAGATGGGCAGCATGCAATGGAAATCGTAACGAGTAAGTCCATGTTTAGTTTCAGATTGAGGCACTTTGAGGGGAGTGGTAGGTAACCTGATAGACTGAAGTTGGTGCTTTTAGAATTGCCTCTTGGACAACAGATTCTTAATCTTTCACGATGAGGAGCAAGTAGATGGAACACTTTCCTGTGAAATTGTTGGGAGCTTTCTCAAGGGTGTTTGTCAAGGGCTGTGATCTCCCAGTGGCCCACCTAAAGCTGTTACTCTAACAAATATCCTATGATATGACACATAGGAGGAATTTCAAGAATCAGCAAGGGATAGACAATGTTTAAGGAAAGCAAGCCCTTAGACTCTGAGTATAGAATTTAGGCTGCCAGCCGAAGGTGAGAGATGGGCATGGTTTGGAGGGAATCTAGAGTTTGCATGGGAGGGGATTTGACACTTCAGTGGTGGGGTGGGGTGGTAACATTGTACCCCTAAACTTAAACATTTGCACCCTGGTAAATCAAGATTACTTAAAAAACATGCTACTTTGTGAATGGTATATAGAGCAATGAAACATGTTAGGGATAATTAGGCTTTGTTGAACAGCTTGTTTTAGGAGAATGTGTTCCAAATGGAGTTAGATTCCAGAAAAAATGGGGCTGTGGCACACACGTAGTGGAAAACTTCATGGGTCTTCTATTATAAGAAAATGATAAGATCTTAGGAAATTCAGTCTAATGCCTATGATTATTTTACATTGACTTATATAAATATTTTAGCATATCAATAATATAACTCCAATAATGCATTATTCTGTTAATATGAGAGACAGATTCTAATTCTTTTTTTCTTTGAATGAATAGCAGATTTTCAAATGACATTGACTTTTCCTTCATTGTTTCATTGTAACTTGACCAACAGTGGGTTGAACAAGATGGTCTTCTGCAATGCTTTCATTGTCATAGGTCATTTCTCTTCAAGTAGCAGCTTCCAAGAAGCTATAATGATATTAGATGAGGATTTACTGTATTTGTGACTTATTTAGAATAAATTTTAATCCTTGGAAATTAGTTATTAGCCATTTTATCTACCAGTGGAGTAGCAGCTTTGACCTTGTTAATTCCACTTTGTTTTCATATTTCATAGCATGCACCACTGCTTAATAAAAATGGACATGTGTGATCACAGAACCTTGTAGCACTCCTTGACATTTCTCAGTGTGACCACAGGCATAGAGAATGTTCTGCAAGATTATGATTTAAAGATTCATTGGGGTTTGGGGAATTTCCTCATAGCTTATTATTATTAATTATTGTTTTGGCCCCATTATCTCTGGCAGTTAGTGTAGTTTTAGGTATAGAGTATTCAGGTCTGAACCCACAACTAGTATCAATGTCATATACCTAATGTCCCACGGTTCCCTCTCATCGTCCATTACCACTTCCTTAAAACACTCATACTGGGGTTTAATTTTCATACTTTGGGGCATGTGCTCATATCAGTGTGGGTGCTAATGGCTTTGATTTATAAAATTATTTACCTCTATACCATCAAGTCATCCAAGGGAATGAAGGAGGAAAAAAGAAGTGGACTGAGGGCAGTATAAGGGCATCCTCTGGTTATTCATCTGGCAGTAACACAGGGAAATGGTTTTTGTATTTGTCAGCATAGGACAATGTAAGCCTTGGCTCAGAGAAAATACAATAGAAGACTAAAGAATTTTGTGCTTCTGAAGATTTCTTATAAGCATCTACTCAGGAAGAGATGGATAGACTGTACTCATTTGAAGATATCACATCCTATGTTATTGCTTGGTTTTCATGATTATGATGAGTATTACAAAATTTGTTTTATATTTTAGTGGCAAGTGATTGTTTTGCCATATATGTTGGTTCCAATGTCAACACCTCCTTCGGGAAAGGAAGGTTGATGTCTTGTGCTAATTTGTTCATTCATTCCAATTAAGTTAAAAAGGGGTAAGAGGTGAGCACATGTGTTGACATTTTCTCTTAGATATTTCCCAAGAACTAAGAACTATAGAATATAGGCCAGTGATAAAGCTGTGGTAATGTATCTCCCTTATATGTGTGAGGCTCTGGATTTGATCCCAGCATAGCAAAAAAAGAAAAAATAATAATAATTAGGAAGCTCTTTACATATTTCTAGAAGGAAGTACAAAACTGAGTTTGGCTGGGAAATTTGAAAAAAAATCAAAGAAGAAACAAGAGAATTTTGATATTGGATAAGTAAGACTTCTATTTGAACTTGCTAATTTACGAAAAGAAAATAAAACTGAGTAAGAGAGCCACATGAGAAGGCTGGAGATCCCCGCAGAGGGAACTGTAAGCTCTTAACTTCTATTTACTTCAAACTGTCAACAGCAAAATGTCCTAAAACAAACAAACAAAAAACACACACTTGCTTTCTCTTATCCATTGCAATTGTGTTGATTCTATTTGAAGGACAAACAACCAATTTCACGCTTATTCTTATAAACTCCATTTTCTTTTCTGTAGATGAGAACTGCAGCCTGAGGAGTAAGCTGTCTCTGGGTTTCTGCTTCTCTTGGCCAAACTGCTAGATCTGGTACCAAAACTAATAAAAACATGTGACACCCCCCCACCCCAATCTGGAAGTAGACTCATCTGCTGATGGCAGGAAGAGACACACAACACCTGCCTAAATACTTTTTTTTTAAAATGGGCTCCCCTATGCCTCTTACTGGGAAACATGAATTTATAGGATCAAATTTCAAAACTCAAAACTCTGCAGGCTGGAATAGTGTTTTATTTATTTTTAAAGAGGGGAGGGTGAGTTTGGGACCTAGACCCAGCAGTGTTCTGGGCTTACTACTGGCTATGTGATCAGGGATAACTCCTATCAGTGCTCTGGTGTGGTATGTGGTACCTGGGATTGATCTGGACTTGGCTGCCTACAATGTTTAAGCCTCTGTACTATCTCTTTTGAACCCAGAATGGTGTTTTAACTGCTGATGATATTTAATGATGTCTTGAAGTTTGGTGGAAAACGTCAACTGTATACCATGAAATATACCCAACTTGAGAAAAGATGAAGCCTTGCAGTTCACTACGATGTGTTTGAAACTGGATGGCATCATGTGAAGCAAAATAAGTCAGAGAACAAATGCTGGATGATTTCATCTGTGGCATATAGAGAGTAAAACAAGAGACTGGGCAGTACTGAGTACTGAGTTACAAACCTTGGGTCTTGTATTCCATAATTGAGATGAAGAAATTGACTTGGTGGCATAGGGATTGTGGTGGAGGGACGTGGGCACTTTGGGGTGCTGGTGAAGGTGCGGCTACTTTACACCTCAAAACCACAAACCTTAACACTACTGTGTTATATTTACCCAAACTACAAAGAAGTAGGACTGGAGCGATAGCACAGCGGGTAGGGCATTTGCCTTGCATGCAGCTGACCCAGGTTCGATTCCTCCCTCCCTCTTGGAGAGCCTGGCAAGCTACCAAGAGTATCCTGCCTGCACGGCAGAACCTGACAAGCTCCACATGGCCTATTCTATAAGCCCAAAACAGTAAAAAAAAGTCTCATAGTGGAGACATTACTGGTGCCTGCTTGAGCAAATCTATGAACAATGGGAGGACAGTGCTACAGTGCTACAAAAAATAGGAATAGAAAAATGGGGGCTGGAGTGACAGCACAGCGGGTAGAGCATTTGCCTTGCACGCGGCTGCGGCTGACCCAGGTTCGATTCCCAGCATCCTATAAGGTACCCTGAGCAATGCCAGGAGTAATTCCTGAGTGCAGAGCCAGGAGTAACCCCTGTGCATCGCCAGGTGTAACAACAGTAACAAAAAGAGTAGAAAAATGTGAAAAAAAATCAACTGGATGAGTACAAGACTGGAAGAAGACTTCATAGATGTTTCAGTTAACTGGGGTTATTGTTGCAATGGGCTGGAGTGATAGCACAAAGGTAGGGCGTTCACCTTTCACGCGGCCGACCCTTGGACCCTTGTTCGATTCTTCCGCCCTCTTGGAAAGTCCAGCAAGCTACTGAGAGTATCGCGCCCGCACAGCAGAGCCTGGCAAGCTCCCCGTGGTGTATTGGATATGCCAAAAACAGTAATAATGTCTCACAATGAAAGACGTTACTGGTGGCCGCTCGAACAAATCGATGAGCAACGGGATGACAGTGACTATTTTTGCAATTTGCACCCAGAGAGGATGCCACAGTGGTAGGTGATTAACAAGAACTCCCACCATTTGGTAGTGGGTATTACAGTTAATGTTCATTTTCTGCTTAAAAGTCTGTATATGGAGGTGAGCCATTCGGATGTTGACAGTCAGGTAATGGCAGGGGAAAAATGGAGAGCTATATTCAAGTATCTGAGAAAGTCACATAGAGAAGGAATGTACTCCTCTATAGCCTCTGCCCTCTTAAATAATTTTAAAATCCATTTTAGGTCTAATTTTACTCACCAGGGGAAGATTTGAGCTCAGCTTTAGTAGAGCACTGGGTGCTGTTGACTGGAATGGTCTTCCTCGAAGGTGGGAAGCAATCATTCACAGGAAGAACACAAGGTTTGTCTGTATCATTGCTTGCTAGATTTAAGAGTTCCATGAATTGCAAGAGGTGGTGGGGGACTGAGGGGTAAAATACAGGCCTGTTTTTGTATGGTTTTATATTCTAGTTGGGCCCTAAAATGCTTTGAGTTTCTCTCATTGAGTTCAATTCTGAAAGAAATTCATTGTTACCTTCTTTTAATCATTGTAGTTATATCTGCAACAAGGAACACTCCTGGGAACTAAACAAATAGAAATATCAGGACCCTCTAAAGTCATAGAAGGGGCTTGATGAGTGTGCTCAGCTGCTCCACAATATTAATGAAAAAATTTAAATGAAGATATTTTTACTGCAGTGAGTAAGACCTCTAACTCTTCTCTGTGGCATTTCCCTCTGCAACACACTTGACTGGCCCCACACATTATTGGGATCATAGGGAATGTTGAGCTGGAAAAATCATTGGTAGATCTTTAATGCCTCTAGTTTACTGAGATCTCCCTTTCTAAAAGTTTACTTTCAGACGCACCTTACCTTTGTTTTCTCTTACAGAGGGTGCTATCATTAAGCAGCCCTCAGATCTTGTAATACCTGCTTCTCACTCAGCCTCATATATGATGAGAACTCTCAGTACTGCAAGAAAGGCAGAAATCATTGTTCTCTGAATCATGCGATCGACAGTATTGTGGGGAATCAATCAGTTTTATTAAGGGTTCAACTGGTTGCATAAATAACTAGTACTGATGTTATTTTGAAACTTTACATATATGGAGTTTTTAAAAATAATAATTTAAAATGTTAGACTAAAGTGGACAGTGACCTCCCAAACTAAAAATAGTATGTTTCTGTATTGCAATCTTTTCCTTTTTTTAGTTGAGCAATATTGTTTTTATGGAATGAAACTCACTTAAAAACACCTGAGGGGAGAGAAAGTAGAATACTTGTTCAAGAGAGACCAGGCACCTCTTCAGAGAAGAAAAATGAAGAAAGAGAGATACATGCTCCAAGGGAGAATACGGGTTTGAAAGAGAAAGCCTGTATTGCAGTCTGATGTATGTCTGTAATATTCCCATAGCAAAGGTGAAAGTCCCGTGTCCTACATCTACATCTTATTGAATAGAAAACTGATAAATGTATGCAGGTGCCAAAACATTATTATGCTTTAAGGATAAAACTCACCTTTTCATCAAGAAAAATGAAGCCAGCTGATAAATTTTTGAGGGTCTCTGTGAAAAATGTTTTCCCTAAGTCTTTAATCAGTACAAGTAGGTCACTGAATAATCAGCTTTCAGATAACATGCATCTCAGTTCTCTGCATCCTTTTTGCCAAGCTTCACTTTATTCTTTTTGTGGTTGTTGGCCACACCCGACAGTGTTCAGGACATACTTTGGCTCTGCACTCAGGGATCTATCCTGATGTTGCTTAGGGAACTATATGGGATGCCGGGGATTGAACCTGGGTTAGTTATGTCCAAGGCAAGAGCCCTACCCACTTACTATCTCTCTGGCCTCGTTAATTTATCTTTGTATTAGTTTTGCTGAAGACAGTTGTGTTGGGATGATGCTGACATCTCTACTGTACTGGTTTTTCTTTCAAAACACATTTTATGATTTCCAAAATGCCACAGGAGTTTCAGTGTGACTCCTATTTAGTCTCTTCATCGTGGAGGCCAGCTCATGTTTTCTGAAGAGAAGCTCCTTCAAATGCTCCTCTGGCTAGCAGGTATCTTTCCATATTTCCTGAACAGACAGACTCCAGGGAAAAAAATGTGGTTTGGCTTATCCACATATAACTGGTGTGAAAAAATATGTCAGATCTGAATCTAATTCCTTTCTTATGTTTCCATTGTCAAGATTGGTGCAGTAGAGAAATTGGAAACACAAATGTTGTTTCAATGTTGTTAATAATAATATCTGGGTGAATCCATATTTAAGCACATAAATCTGATTTTAACAGTCCACTGGGATTTGTTGATTCAGCAGTTTTCTGATATGGAATATTAAAATAAATTTTACTACAATTATTAAAACCAATTATTAAAATAATTTCACAATTTTATACACATATAATATAATATTATAAAATAATTCACATATAATATTTCAATCTGATGTATGTCTGTTATATAATATATAACATATTATCATAAAATAATATAATGTATATACAATGATACCAATAGTTGTATTCTATTTTGTGTTCTATTTCCTCTGCTTTTCATATTTTTTTAATAATTATTTTCTAAACAAACTGCATTGTGCCCCAAATTGACAAGTATTCCAGTGACTTCAGACCAGAGGGAAAGTACAAGGGTTAGGCACTTGCCTTAAATGTAGTCGACCTCAGTTTGATCCTTGATACCACTAATGGTCTCCTGAGCACCACTAAGAATGGTTTGTGAGTACAGAGCCAGGAGTAAGCCCTTACCACTTGATTTGCACCCTGCCCCTCCTCCCAATAAAAAAACTAAAATAGTATTTCATTGATTTATCTTGACTTTAAAAAAATGAAAGGTAAAATGTGTTAAATGCTATTGTGGTACAGTTCAGTAGATAACTCGGTAGATTTCGTTTCTTGGCATACTTGTTATAAATGTTACCTAGGTAATTAACTATATTTATTTCCTTCACTCTATCCTCTGGAAATCACTGATATGCAATTATGATAAATATATGTGCATTAGATTTTGCTTCTAGCCCAAGGAGGAAAACTTTTAAGAGCCTTCTTACATGAATTACATATAGAAAATGTATTAGACATTTTATATTCATTTATTTTAATTTATTTACATCAGTTTCCTGTGCTATCTTATTTTATGTAGGGCAGGTATGATTAACCCCATCTTAAATTTTATTTTGGCTTGCATTGACAGAGCCAATATTTGGGTGCGGTTGTGGGGGTAGTTTCTTTACCTCACCAGGGGGTGTATTCTGCAAAAGGAGAGGTCTGCGACACAAGGAAACATCTGAAGGTGATGGATGGCTGTGTTACTGCCTGGGCTATAATGCGTGAACCCAAACTCTGGTATCAAAACTTTGCATTCAGTATGTGTGGGCTTTGTTTATCAATTATATCTCAGTAAAGGTATTATAAAATGTATGCATAGCCATGATGGGGGACGTTTATTATAAGATAAAAATTAAATTTGCGATAAAGAATAGAAGACGTCATCATTGGAGTCTAGTGGCCTAGTAAAGTGTCTGGCGTCTGGGTCTGAGAGATAGGGCTGGGATTAAGGTGCTTACCCTGGGTGCTTTTACTTTAGTTTGAGTCCCAGCACTACCTATGTTCTCCGAGCACAGAGCCAGGGGGAGTTTCTGAGCAGAGCTGGATGAGACTTTTCCTCTCCACTAGAAAAAATACATTAGGAAGTCTGGCCCAGAGACACAAACCTTAAAATGATCACTTGGGACCAGGTTTTCTGACCACGTGTGACTTCCAGTCTGGAGAAATCATTTCTACCACATGTGTCAGACAGGGTGAAGTGTCAGGAGAGGGGCACCATGCAGCTTTAAACAAAGAGTGTGGGGACTACTTACTTGAGAAAGCAATTACTGTATCCCTGTATCACTGTATCACTGTCATCCCGTTGTTCATCGATTTGATCGAGCGGGCGCCAGTTATGTCTCTATCCGTCCCTGTCACGTGCTAGTGTAGCCCGATGGCGTATTGGGGCTCTTTCAAGATTCTGAAAGAGAAAGCAATATTGTTGGAAATTTTAGACAGTTTCAGATAATATAAAAATCCTCTGGGACCGCTTCACCATCAGCTGGAAAAAATTATCGAAAGCCCTGAGTCTAGCCTTTCCAGAAAGTATTCAATTTAAATTGATTATCCTAACAGTAAAAATCCAATTTACCGATCATGAATCAAAAGCTGATGTGGACCATAAAACTTCTAGTCACCTAGATCAGTTTTTCTCAATCTTTTTTTTTTTTTTCCAATTAGTTCCCCCTTCCAACCTCTTTTCCTTCCTATGGACTGTCTGTCTGACCAGTTGACACTCAGCCTCCTGCCATTGTCTCTAAATCATCTGATTTTTCATCTGACACCCACTGGAATATCCCGGGGGCCCAGAAGGCCCCCAGTTGGGAACACTGATCTCAATCAATAAAAGCCCTTTCTCATGGCTTCTGTGATTTATCTTAGAGTCACTGTAGGTTCAGGAAGTCATGTTAACATGTTACTTGTATTCTATAGCTTCTGTAAGACCATGTCCAGGACCCTTCCTGTGGAAAATATCTGCATATTCAATGAGAGTCGGATGCAAACTCAGACAAGGCCTCAGTTCAGAGGACTTTGTTTTTCCCGTCTCTAAAAGGTTATATTTCAAAGATGATGAGTAAAGGTTTTAACATTTATTCATCGGGAGCAAGTAAGGGAGTGGGTGACTGGCATACCACACCAGCAGTGACACCAACAGCCACCAGCATGGCAGGTGACACACGTTCCTTCCTGCAGAGAGGTGGCTGGTGTCAGCACGGTTTATCCTGCGTCTGGGAGCAATTTCTCTTCCTTAATGCTCTCTTGCAGTTTCTCTTTTTATCCCCCATCTGTCTTGCTCGTGTCTTTAACTTTCAAGTTAGTAGCTTGTCCTTATCATCACTCTCTTATTTGTTTTTGGATTGGGGAAGCAGAGTGTAGCCTTTGAACATGTTTGCCATATTAAAAATAGTTACAATGAAAATAAAAGTGAACCGTTTATTATTTTATTTACCAAGAAAATAAAAGAATAGGAAGGGCTATGTATAAGTGAAAGGCCGCCCTGATATCTTCATGCAGTATTATTGAACCACTTTTTAAAAAATGCCCTTATCTGATCTTGAGAACATTGAGAAGAAGTGTGTGTGTGTGTGTGTGTGTATTTCTGTGTGTGTCTGTGTGCCTCTGTCTATGTTATGTATTAATATATTGGGGACAGCGTCAGCTGATAGACTTAATTCTAGCAGTTTTTTTCTTTGCTGGGTTTTTGAATTATTGTCATAGTCCAAGTGGACAGATGAAAGAGAGTCATATAGTAGGGGTCAAGAAAGCAGAAACAACAGAATGTAGTGCTGTTTATGTTTGTTTGTGACTAGTCCATCCCTTATGTCCCAAACATCATTTGGGTGGAGTACACCAGAAGTTGTTTGGAGCTACTCTTGGTGCTTTGCTCCACAGTTTCTCCTGGCAGTGTCAGATCTGTTTGTCCCAAGCATTGAACTCAGGCCTCCTGCATGCAAAGCAAACACTCAACCTGTTGAGCTATATCTCTGGCCCTTACCCATTCTTTCTTAAACAAAGTCATTTGTATGAAAGGTCAAGATTTATAATTCGTCATTTTGCAATTTTTGAATTGTTTCTGCAGGAATTACGCAGAAGGATTCTATCTTATCTCCAGAATAGCTCACAGTAGCACCAGTCAGATTTACATCACTGCTTGCCATAGCGAGAATGCTGATTTGGTTTTTGATGGCCTTTTCTCTATCAGAAAAGTGACATGAAAAAAATCACAACTATTTTTTTTTATTATTCAGTTTTCCAAATACTTGATTATTTTGGTGGAAGAGATGTGTTCCTTATTTCAGTTAAGAAGAAAAGTTTATTGATGTTGATGAATGTCTGCAGAGACCATGTGAAACTTGGCTATTGGAGCTAATGATTGATGGTTTTTTATTTTTAACTCCTGTTCATTTTTTACTGTGAGCTAGCAAGGAGTTTACACAGCAAGAAGCCAGTGGAGGTACTGGTAGATGACCCATAAATTAGGTTTAGTACTAGGAAGTCAGCATCCACCTTTGTAATTATGTAAAAAGAGGACTGGGATTCAGAATTTCATTTGTAAGTTTGAAATCTGGTATCACTGATTTTATTTGCAAGTGATTATGAGTTTGAACAGCACACACTCTGCATGATACCTTATAGCGAATTCTCATATGATCAACATAGATAATAGAATATTTCCTTTCCTACTTAAAAGTCATTTTCAAAAGGTTGGTAAATATTTGTTTCTCAGGGATCCATTTATCTTCTTTTTCAGTTCCAAAAGAACTGCTGTGGGGTTACAAAAAAACGATGATAAATGAGCCCAGGGAACCTGGGTTTAAATTGTCCCACTAAGGGTTGTACTATTCTTTGGTAGACACGCAATGTCTTTGAACACATTAATATTAACTGATTAGGAAAGGGAATTTTTTTTGAGTGCTAGGATTTTGACATGAGAATAAGCCAGTGATGGTGCTATTCTGGTTTTTATTTATCCATAGTTATATCCATATGAAAATTCAGTACAACAAGAAAGAAAAATAACTGGAAGCCATTACTTTTCAAAGGAATACCCTGAAATTCAGCTGCTCAATTCCATTCAGTTCTGAGGGCCTGGGTAATGTGGTCTGCAATTGTACACAAACCTTGTTAATAAAGGAAGTGACAGCAAAACCCATCTGCTCTTAGGTATTCATGGATACAGTACAAGGGGCAACCTGAAATGATCCATGAGGTATTTTGATTAATTGAACTTACCTTGATGGTTTTCCAGAAAATCCATTTTATTCTAACTCTTACTGAAATGCTCTTTTAAGAGTTTATGTTCATCATAAGGTATAAATGATGAAAATTAAGATAATTTAAAATCTTATAGGAAATGCCTCATCATCCTATATGGATGGAGATATAGGTGTGGACATCTGTGTTTCATGTGTACTGATTCCAATATTTTAAAAATGAGGTAAATGAAAATATACTTGAGTACCCGAATGCATTGGTTATATTATCTGTGTTTTATATTTGTATATGTAATTTTAGGTGGCATTTTATTGTGATCTTGAAAATTAGCATTTGTATATAGTCTTCTTGTTTATTCCTCACTTCTGTTTTTTTGTCTCTGAAATTCATTTGCTACAGTTTATTTAAGCTTCACTGTTATAAAATGTCAGACCCTTACCTGTGTTTTATGTTTTATTTTTTTAAACTACAATCAAGGACTAAATTTGCATTATGTGATCATTTACTTCTTTTGGATTTGATCTCAATGGATAAGTTTCAGTTCACAAGAAAGGTAAATTCAACGATATATATTCCTAGTTGGTTATGGTGCAGAAGGAAAGAATTAAAACACAACTTTTTGTAGTTTTGACCTTAGGTTTCTAGAGTTCCCACATTCTTAGAAATTCCAGGATTCATTGATTCTGAAATACTAATCTTAAATTTTGGTCAGTGAGGGATAGAATCGAATAATAATTTATGCAGAAGCTGAAGGCAGTAGTCCAAATGGCATTTTGTTAAGGCATTTCAGATGTGTATTAATGAATTCCTGAACTGGGTGAGTTTAAAGATGGGAAGAGAATTCTCCCTGAGCATTCATCTGGGGTACAGTAGGTGACTGAATGGAAACTGGGGTTTGCACTCTAAAGTTTAGAAGATACCTGCGCAGTAAAAATATTCAGAGATGACATCATCAGTTGGAGTACTGTAGACTGAAATTAGATTGGAAGGCTTCGTATTGACTATATTTATATATTAAAGTTGAATAAACAAATAATTTGGGATTATAAGGAAAATATGGCTCATTTAAGGTAAGGCGCAGACAGAAAAGATAGTAAGTTCTAATTTATTTTGTGTAGTAGGTGAATGAGTTTTCTTTAATGAATTTCTTTTTATCATTGTAGAATATGGGTCATTCATTTGTCTTTCTTTAATCTATTTATTGAGGACTTTTGAAAGACACAACGTTGAGACATATTTTAAAAAATCTAGCAGTTAAAAAACATCACTCTATCCTGTCTTCTTTCAAAGCACAGTGATGCTGGACCAGAGAGATAATAAAGTGGGTAGGTACTGGACTTGCCCATGGCCAACCTGTGTTTGATCCTAGGCATTGCATAAGGTCCCCCAAGCACTGAAAAGATTGAACCCTGAGCACAGAGTCAGGAATAAGTCCTGAGCGCAGCTGAGAATGGTTTAAATCTTTTCCAAAGAAACAAAACAGAACAAAGCTGAGCAAGATGCCATTAGGATCTCTAAGAGTTATCTAAGTTCAAAAATTCAACTTTATGTTTTATTATTTATTTTTTCTCTGAAGTTTTAATAATTTTTTTTTCTTTTTTCATCACACCCAGTGATGCTCTGAGGTTACCTCTGGCTCTGCACTCAGAAATTACTCCTGGCAGTATTTGGGGGAATATATGGGATGCTGGGGATCAAACCCAAGTCTGCCGCATGCAAGGCAAAGGCTCTACTCATTGTGCTATTGCTCCATGCCCTCAACTTTATATTTAGAAGACTTTACTCAGAATGCTTTTATTGAGATCTAGCCTACTGTTAAATTATAGTCACTTTCTTTAAATATTTAATGATTCAATCTGGTTTATGGATACTGTTGTTGGTTATAAGTATACACAATAACATTTAGAATATTTTCCAGAAAACAAATCTATCCTTATTCCACAAACTAACAAAATATTTGGCTACTTTAAATTGTGTTTTGAAAAATATTGCTTTGAAGAAGATTGGGGAATATTTTTCCCCTTTGGAGAAAATGGTTCAATTTTATATAAAAGCAAAAGTGATCATTTTTATTTTCTGGAGGAATGATTTCATTAAAATGATTGTGCTTTCCCAGGCCCTTGTAGTCTCAGTGGCCCTCAGCCTCACCAGGCCAGGCAATGCCTGAGCTTGGTGCTAAGAATGGGTCATTCAGAGACTCAGAGCTGGGGCACAGGGTTGGGAGCAATGTCTTGGGAAGGTTCTTCCTTCAGCTCCTAAAAGTGAAAAATGGCTCATTTTACAGTGACTATTTCAGGGCCACTGATTTATGGCCAACAGGTGGCCTACCACCTGAGGGTCATGCATTTCAGGGTTTGGACCAAACCTCAAAAGGCTCAATGCTAGATGACTCACATGTCCTTTTATAACATGTGTGCTCCGAGTGGATGCTGGCTTACCAATCTACCACTCTCCCCAATGGATGCCTGTGTCTCTCATTATGTTCTTTAAAAATATTTGTGTTTGGAACATGGGAGAGAGTTCAGTGGCTGGGGCAGGGCTGCATGGATTATATGTCACCAGGACTTAAATTGGAATCCCTGTGCCACAAGGATTTCCACTCCCCAGCAGCCCCGTGATGGTTCCATTCTTAGTAACCCTCCAAACTGGTTGTCCAAGTGGCCTCTGAAACCACCCCCCTACCACACTGAGCACTGCTTGGAAGCCCTCCTTATTCACTCCCACATGTTATTTCTAAATAGTACCAATTGCAGTTATGTCATCATTATCATCATCATCATCGTCGTCATCATCATCATCATCATCATCCCGTTGATCGTTGATTTGCTCCAGCGGTCTCAGTAACATCTCCATTCATCCTAGACCTGAGATTTTAGAAGCCTGTCTCTACTCGTCCTTCCCAATGGAGCAGCATTGGAGGCTCTTTCAAGGTCAGGGGAATGAGCCCCATCCTTGTTACTGGTTTTGGCATATGAATATGCTACGGGGAGTTTGCCAGGCTCTCCTATGCAGGCAGGAAACTCTTGGTAGCTTGCCAGGTACTCTGAGAGGAGAGGGAGAACTAGGCTATAAGATGTTGCGCTTCTGGGAGCTTGGTTTTATAGTCTCTGGATGTTGGCAGTTGATGGGATTACATGGCACTGGGGGCAGTTTCTGGGTGTGACCACCTAGCTACTGGAAAATGGAGGATCTGGGCGGAAGAGGCCCAGTCCCAATCCAAGCAGGCTTGGAGATCTCAGCCCCGGGTCCATGCACACCTGGGTTCCTCTGCCGGTTCCTTTATGCATGAAGCTCGTCCAAATGTGTGGAGAGGGGCCTTGAGCATGGCTGTGGCTGGGTTCTGGAGGACTTTGGCTGAGGGGGCTCTGCTTGGGGCGGGAGGCAAACTCAACCTACCCCCTCCAAGGGGCCCTGGTGAAGACAGCCAGGCGAGGGGGCAAGAGACTCTGCAGTTATATAAAGAAACAATTAATTATTTGTTATAGAATTTAAAATTTGCTATTATAGAATTAAACAGCACAGCGGTAGGGCGTTTACCTTGCACGTGGCCGACCCGGGTTTGATTCCCAGCAAGCTATCGAGAGTATCCCATCCGCATGGCTGAGCCTGGCAAACTACCTGTGGCGTATTCTATATGCCAAATAGAAACAGTAACAAGTCTCACAATGGAGACGTTACTGGTACCCGCTCGAGCAAATCGATGAACAACGGGAGGACAGTGCTATAGTGCTATTTCACTGACTACTGAGGTAACATTTTATTTCATTACTGATAATTTATGTAATATATAATATATGTTAAAATATATTTTTTGCACCACATTGGTGGTGTCTAGGGGTCCTGTGCTTGAGGGCCTCTCTCAGTGATGCTCAGGGAATCAAATCCAGGCCACCTTGTGCATGCAAAGCTTGCACACTAGGTCTCTGAGATATTCCAGCCCCCTCAAATACAACTCTTATAATTATTAGGCCACAGTTCTTCCCTCAGTGAATTTCATTATAGATATTTAATGGTAGTTGTAATAATGGCAATGCAAGAATCCTCTTCTTTGCTACAGGAGGGAAAATCATAACTTTAACTTATTGATAAGTTCATGCATCGCTCCTTTTAAATGGGGGTGGGTTGGAAAACTTTGGCTTTTATGATTAGTAAAATACTCAGTTTGCATTTTGCTGCTTTCCTTTCTTTTTTGCATTTACTGGTTATGATGGTATCCCATAAGAAGCAGAGTCAGGATTTTGTTTTCTAGGTATCCATTTGGAGTTTCTACAAGTAATGCCATAAAAACCTAAGCCTGACACACAGCAAAGATTTGATCCTCTCTGATAAGAGAGTACCATTTCTGCTTATTGGGACAATTCCTTAGTTACTATTTAAGCCTTGTCCTGCCGACCTGCCTGTTTGTGGATAGTAGTCAGTATAACTTATCCTGGTCATTTCATTACCCGCGACAGTGTACAACTATGTAAAAAATAAACTAAAGGTACTTAATGAGGTTTGAGATATCACTGGGAAATATCATATACTGATCTGGAAATAAAATGGGTATAATTTGGCTGTGTGGTTCAAGTCATATTACTGTCTAAACAAACATAGGAATCGTCTGTCATTACGGTTGATCACATTTCATCTTTTTTACTTAGACCCTCATGTTGTTTTCTTGGACTTTCAAGTTCTTCTTCGAAGCCTTTCCTCTTTCCTGGAAGGGACAAATGCCTGCACGGGTTCGAGGCAGTGATTGTGCCTCCTCCTCATTCATCCATCTGCTCTGAACTGTCACCTGGTCCGTGCGTGGGCATTACTGCCTCCTCTTTTTTGCAAGGTTACCATGTTCTTCTGCTTTATTTTTCCTCAAAGAACTTACACTCTAAAAGAAATATAACACCCAGGCCAGGACTTTTTGTTCATTGAGTTGTTTTAACATGTCGAAACCTGTGTGTATCACCGGTGGCTCACACTTGAACGTCACATCGGGCAGCTGGACCACCAGCAACACACAGTAGTTCGTTAAATTGATTGGGGCAATGAGAAGAAAATGCAATATAGTTGAAATGAATTTATTTACCAATACTCTAGCAATTTAATCAACGTTAGCCCGGCATTCCAAGTTGCACACAAGA
The DNA here is from genome assembly GCF_027595985.1 of Sorex araneus. Lineage (NCBI taxonomy): Eukaryota > Metazoa > Chordata > Mammalia > Eulipotyphla > Soricidae > Sorex > Sorex araneus. The sequence continues at coordinate 121,621,712 of NC_073303.1, read as the reverse complement.
CCAATAAATTATCTAAGATAAGTTTTCTTTCTCCCGGGTGTGTAAGTTTCATTAGACCGGGGACTTTGTGGAATTCAGTTCTCTTTGAGTTCTGTAAGTGCAGAGCTGTATACCGTGCTAGGCAGGGGTGACGCATCTGTCCTTGGTGGATGGGTACATGTGAAAGTGGAATATACTTTAGTGGGCTGAGGCACTTGTGTTTCTCATTTGCTCTGATCAGACTTTCTATTAAAGTTTCGGAGTAATCCTATGCTAGGTGTCTTTACTGTCCTTTCAAAGTTTATTAGGAAAACATAGTTGAAAAAGAGAGTTTTTGTTATGTGCTCAATTCTGAAAATTGTTTTCACATTACAGTATGAATTCCATTTGAACTTTTAATTTCTTTTCAAGCATCAATCGACTGTAACTTAATTATGCAGGTAGCCCTGAGTTGCCTTGTGACAGGCCTCTAATGAGAATCACTACCCACTTCCTGGACTATTGTTGTCCAGATGTGGCAGTGCTTCAAGCAAACAAATCTAAAACAGCAAACCTCAGTGGAGAACACTCCTGATTGGCTAGTTCAAGATGCAGCAGGCCACTTCTGGTTGCTAACTTTTTTTTCTCACATGAAAAAATGTGATTAAGATATGTTAAATGGAAATCTATACAAAACCAGTGAAATTGTTAAAATATTCAAATCTGCAATATTGTAACAAGAAAACACTGCAATGCACTGAAATCAGCAGTAGAACAGCTGTGTTTTAAAGGACAGTACTTTGAATGTCACTTGACAATTTGCTTTCAATTAGAAGTAATTTACAGGAAGATGCCCACAAGCTAATCTTTACAGGATAATTAAGTTCCATTTTCTTTACTTTTAATTAAAAAGCAGAAAAGATTTAGCTGATCCATAAAAAATGTTCTGTTTAAACATTCATCAGACTTCACACTCTTTTTTTTGTTATTTGTTGTAGCAGATGTTATCAAAAGTGCAGTCTGCTCTGGTTTAAACCCTGAGTATTTGGAAAGTGAAACATGAGTTGCAGTAGGCTTGTGAGGTATGATCATTTAACATCTGTATGTTCCAAGAGGATAAAACAGATACTACTGTTCCCTTCCTTAATTGTGTTCTGTCTGATCCATTTAATTGAAGAACAAAACCATATACAGTAAAATGATAAGCAGGACAACTTGGGAATTTGGAAACTTAGACATAGTAGGTTGCTGCTTCAAAGATGGTTTACCTCACATACTTGAAAATATCACTTTAGATACAGCATGTTATTTTATTGTAATTTTAATGATCTAAAAATAGACACTGCATTTGGAATATTATTGAGAAGAGAGAAGATTTAAAATGATAACTGAAAATCATTTAGAAATTTATTCTCTGTGCAGTCATTGTTTTTTATATCATCACTGTTTTTATTTGGCAACATAAAATATGTTGCAAGGACTTGTGGTGCCTTGGTTTCATAAATCACTACTCACTAGTGATGTATTTTTTTAAAACTGTTGAATGCTGGCTAGATCTTAGATCTCTCCTATTACTATCACATAATATTATGGTAGAATATTTGCGCCCAAAGGTATTTAGGCCAGAATTCTTCAAAGCAGCATTCTTGCAATTGTTTTTCCCATTTCTTCCTTTTTGGCTATTTAATCCCTCTACTCACTTTGGTCAGTGTTTAATTTAGTTTTTTTTTAGAATCTGATAGATATCAATAGATTAAAAATTGGGTCACTGTCGAGTAATATACATTATACATACGTTTTTCCTAGAAATTATGTCCATTCACTGTAAGACAAGTTGATTTTCAATTTCCTGGTCAGTGAGTACCTAAAACTTAATGATGCTATAAAGTTTCTCAATTTTACTTTTGTTTTCTTACTGCTCTTTGAAGGAAAATTTGAAATATAAGATAATTGCTTACTAATTCTTTCCGCCACTTATTTTTGCCACTTACATTTTGTAAATACAGGGAATATGCTCAAGGCATTTTGACCAAAGGATTTTAGGAAACTGCAATATGAAAGTAGAGAAAAGAAATTTATTTCATTATATATTGCAAATTTTAGGTAGGAGTCTAATTATAATAATCACAATGCTTTCATTTAAATGGAGTGTGTGTTTGAACTTGTAAATGTCATCAGGTTCTGTAATGAACAGCAGAAATGTAGGTGCCTTTTATTGAAAGGATAACACCAGGAAAAGATTAAGCATGCCCTATCTACCTCCTTCTCTTTTTTCTCTTTGGTAATCAACACCTGGTTTGATTACATCTTTTTGAACTATAACAGCTATGCTATAAACTCCTTGCAAGAAGTTTGTACAAAAGGGAATTAGAACAAAGCTTGGCTAAACAAACTTTTCGTTTTTAGAATTTCACCTTTCAGACTTTATTCGGTAAAGCATTAAGAAGTTTTGCTACTGTTCAGGGGAGTGAGACTTTTTCCTTTGTCACTTGGTTTTCAAGCTTCCGATGGCTTCAGAAATACTGGCCAGATTTTACTCATGCATTGGCTATGCTTTGAGGTCTTACCCATTGACCTTAGGTGTGTTCAGGTCACACTTGACCTTAAGACAAGTAGACTTGTCCACTGTGCCTAAGACTTTGGCTTGTACATGACTGGTCTTCATCAAATATAAGCAAATTAACCGGTAAACAGCAGAATTTAAACTCAACTCCATGTGATTCACTACGCACATATAGTAAATTCTTTTTCTCTCCTTCTGTTCACATCTGTGCTTTTTTTTTTTTTTTTGTAGAAGCAGGAGGATCTCTGGTATAAGAAGGTGCAAAGAAAATTGTGTTGCCTTTCATCTTTCAGGCCTGCATCTCTTTAAAGAGAGGTGCTGTGAATAATAAAAATCTTATAAACTGTACAGATGAACTAATAGAGTAAAATTTTTTTAAATGTGCTCAAATACCTACTTATTTCAAGGGAGCAAAGAAGAATTTTGATAGTCCACATTTAGATTTTTTGTTTGTTGTAGAGCAAAGGAGTTTTTAATGTGCACAAATACTTACTTGCATCAAGGGAGCAGAAATGGATTTTGGTAGTCCAAATTTAGGTTTTCTGATGTTTGGTTTGGGGGCCACACCTGGCAGTGCTCAGGGTTTATTCCTGCCTCTCCATGTAGGGATCATTTCTGGTGGAACTTGGGAACCATATAGGTTGGTAGAGCTTGAATCTCGGTCTGTCGTGTGCAAGGCAAACGCTACCCATTATACTATCTCCTCAGACCCTACATTTAGATATTTGCCTTTTGGGAGTAGAATTTTGGCTTTCTCCTCACTCCCACACCCACATTTGATCAGTTGGTCTGCATAATCTTTCTTCATCCAGTGCACTTTTATTTTTTTTGCCTGCAGTTTCTAAGAATGATCTTCAATTTTTGTGTCTGTTTTCTTTCTTCTTATTCTCACTTCATGCTGCTTATAATCTCTCCTATTTCATGTATACCAGCTTGATCTCCCCCACACAATTGACAAATCACAGCTCCTTAAAATCTTCTATGGCTCCCTGTTGCCTACTTCATTAATTCCCAATTCCTTGGTTTGAGGACTTTGTGTACCTTTTTCTTCTCAAGCATCCTCCCAGTGTTCAGCTCACAGAGGTCTCCTTTCCAGGAGAGTTTTGTACCCACTCCCACCACCAGCCCTATGATTCCATTCACTCTACAGCCCTGGATTCTGGCTTTGTTAATGCAATGCCTGACTTTCCCCCTTCATCATCTCACTCTTTCACATTGAAAAGGTCCAGTAGAAATCCCACGTCTTCCGGGAGCTTTTCCAACTTTGTCGTTTGCTGTAATGACTTCTTTTTATTTTACTGCTCTAATAATAGTTGCTATCAGGCATTTTGACTTGAGTTTTTGATTTTTTCTGCATACCTATTCACTTGCTCTCCCTATGAAAAGTATAAGCATTTTAACGCCATAAAATTTTTTTCAGTTCTTAGCCCTCTCTTTTCTTTTTTGTAAATCTTAAATCTAATAGCTTGGTAGTAAGCAGATGGTGGACATTAATTTCATATCTTTTTTGACTTTCAAAAATGGATTGTCTATTAGAAATTCATGACAAGTTCCATAAAGGCATTGAGTGGAGATGCTAAATAATATTTTAACCCGGGTTCAATTCCTCTGTCCCTCTCGGAGAGCCCAGCAAGATACCAAGAATATCCCGCCCACATGGCAGAGCCTGGCAAGCTACCTGTGGCATATTTGATATGCCAAAAACGGTAACAACAAGTCTCACAATGGAAACGTTACTGGTGCCTGCTCCAGCAAATGGATGAACAATGGGATGACAGTGCTACAGTGCATACATTTATAACAAGCTTTGCTTTAAAATATTTTTTAAAGACTTGGAAATCATGTAAGTTGATTTCCAGAAAGATTTTCCTGCCCGTTAGGAAAAACAAAATTCCTGTAAAAATAATCCTTCCTGTCTGATAGTAGAGATAAATCATCAACTCCTAAGAAGTATTGTGGTTCTCATGGATTCTTTTCAGAGCTAATACATTAGTGAAAGGAAGGACATATGTCACCTATTTCCTCTACCATGGGTGGCAGTGCCTCGGCCACCGCCTGTAACTGGGTTCATCAGCATCTTTACATATCTGTAATCACCCTTCCATAAATAGCTTGCAACTTGACCATAGCATTTTGCCACTCTATTACAATGAGGCACAAGGTCCAAGTTAAAAGTGAAATCCTTAATGAATTTAACCAAATTAAGCAAAGAGCTCGAGGTTATAGGAGCAGAGTTAATGGACTCAGCTGTTCTTTACTTTCATGGCGACCGGCAAATTCTACATTCATTTTCCAGATGTGAAACTCGTCCAATTAAAATGGAGTAAAATTAATTTTGTGAAACTGTTATATCACCCCTGGATATAATTGGAGATAACCTAGTATGTCACCAAAGTAGAGCTAGAAAATCAGCATTTGTGAGGTTGGTTTTGCTTCCCCCTATTACAAAAGGATTTCAAGATTCACTTGTACTGCATGTTTCTCAACTTTGGCTAGTGTCATCTCAGGTGATGTTTCTGTTACCAGAGCTGGTTGGTGATAGAATCCTAGGATGCAAAATGTTCACCCCCAGAGCCAAGAGCGCATATGGCCATTCTGCTCAAAGTGTGGTTGGTTCAAGGACCACTGCATCGTGTGGAAACTGGTTAGCGAAACACATCAGCCGGCCTACTGACACAAACAAAATCTTTCTGGACAAAGTCCAGGCATTATGGGGTATGAGTTTTTTTTATATAAATGCTATACATGGTGAAGTCTATAGAATTTCAGGTGTCAGCTCATACCAGTGTCAGACCATATCATCCCAGTATTTTAACAAGCTGTTGCTAATAATTTCCTAGTTCATGTCTCAGAAAATAAGAACTGACTGCTTAAATCAAGACTTTGCCACTAATTTTGGTAATTTCACAATTTTTCTGTATTCTAAATGCATTTACTCACATGAATCTATCAATATCTAAACAAAAAAAGTGGCATCAACTCAAAGAAAGGATTGAAATCCCATGGTCTTTTTGAAGAGTAAAAGCATATTTTACTCAGCTTTGGGTCCCTCTAGCCTAGCAAGAATCAAAGCACACTGGAGAAGAAACCTTATTCTGGCCCCTTTTTGGCACTTAGGTTTTTTCACTTTGGCACATGGCTGTGTTCTTTCATCATACAGGAAACTATCTGCAGAATGAGTCAAATTTCAAATTCTTTGAACGACTTGATCAGGCTGATGTTTTTCTAAAAGACAGAGATTGCTGAACTCCTTACCAAAGATTTCATTGTTTTTAATCTTTGTTATTAGAGGCTATAGTCAGATGCTAAATAATAAATGTCATGGTGTTCTTTTTTAGTATTAATACAGAACTTTTACAAATAACTGGCATTTTTTAGTTTTAAGCATTCATAATTTGCTAAATATATGTATGACTTAAACATTGATCTCTCTAGTAACATCTCATAAATGATGCAGTTATTATTTATTGTCATTTAAATGCCACCACATTACAATTTAAGGATATAGATCATATTGAAGCCAAAGAGATAGGATGGTGGCTGCCACGGTTTGATCTTTGGCACCCCATATGGTCCTCCAAGCACTGTCAGAAGTGATGCTTGAGTGCAGAGCTGGGGATAAGCCCCTATCACTGTCAGGTGTACCCCCTAAAAGAAAAATGAACAAAAAGTTTGTAGACTATATTAATGTTTGTTGTCACTAAGATTCTTTCTGAAAAGTGAACTTTCAGAATAATGCTTTACAGAAACTGCAAGCATGGTAATAATAGATTATATATAGATTTTGTAGGTGTGCTTAATATTTTTGTAAATCCTGTAGTGTTTCAAGAGGTTATAAAGATAATTTTCAATATCATTTGAATACAGTTTAGATATAGGATTCATCATCGATTTTATGGTTTACAGAAATAAAATTAAATTGCATATGTACTATTAAGCATTTATTTAGGTAGAGGTAGACTTTGTGTTAATGTTAGTTTTCTTTCCTGTTTTCTTAAGTTGAATAATAGTGTGAAGTGACAATAGTTATACTGAATCTGGGCCAACCGATCTTTATATGGGTGCTACTAAGTGTGTATTTTACATCTAACTGATTATATTGAATTTGTGTTCTATCTGATACCTACTGGAAAGTTATAATGCCCCAGAGGGTTATTACTGTTGGTGATAACTGAGATACTGTGGTAATAGCATGTTCTTTTTTTTTCTTTCTTCATTAGAATGACTCAGATTGTAACATACTGTTTTGGGTTGCTACACTGATTATTATAATTATTTTAATTTTTAAAATATTTAGATGCCTATTCATATAATGCTAGACTTTTAGAGGTTGTGAGTAACCTAAAAGATAAGTGAAATATAGCTCCTTTCTGCATTGAGAGTCTTTCCTTTCATGTGAATGATTGTGGGGAAAAGACTGTGCTCCAATTTGGATGTAGCAGCAATAATAAATCCATTTGTAATATTGACATCATTGTGCCATTCACTTTAAACTTGCTATATTTTGTAGGTTGATTTCCTGAGGTTTTTTTTGCAGTTTCCTACCAGTCAGAAGAAGGTCCCTTGATCTGTGATTATAAATTAAAGTTTTGTTTTGCTTAGTTTTCTTCTGGTATAACTGTTGAGTTTATTATAAGCTATTTCCTGTGACAGCCAGCTTTATTTGAAGCTTTGGATTTTGTTTATGCACTTATGAAAGAAATAACTGTTGATATGCATGCATATGTGTGTTTATATATGCATATATATGTAGATATATGAAATTGTTGATTATTTTGTCAAGGGATTTTAAAAAAATGCTCAGGAGTGAACCTGCCTTTCCAATGACATAAGTATTATTCAAGAAATTTGAAAATCAGATTTATAAAGTACTTCCTGCGTACTAAAATATTTCTTAGTGTGTCTTATAGGATTTTAGGTCTCTTGTGTTTATTTCACATATGACACTATTGGGGTCTTACATATATTTTTTTCTTTTTCTTGTTGCTTTGCCAAATATATTGAAAATGTTCTAATTTGTACACTGTGGTGTTACACCGTCAAATGTACATTTAAAAATATCAGTAGCTACTGAGGCTCTGATGTGTAAGTTTAGCCAACTTGTTTGGTTTTTTGTTCTCTGGGTGTGAGCTCACTTCGAACTTTCATTTTTCTTATCACTGTCACTGTCATCCCATTGTTCATGAATTTGCTCAAACGGGCAACAGTAACGTCCCCATTGTGAGATTTGTTGTTACTGTTTTTGGCATATCGAATATGCCACGGGTAGTTTGCCAGGCTCCACTGTGCAGGCAAGATACTCTTGGTAGCTTGCCGGCCTCTCAGAGAGGGATGGAGGAATCAAACCCAGGTCTGCCTCGTGTAAGGCAAATGCGCTATGCGCTGTGCATCTCTCCAGTCCTGTTTTTGTGGACCAAAATTTGTTTTTGTGGACCAAAATTTGGTCCACATTTTTTTCATGGTAGAAGGAGTCAGGATGCTTAGTATTTATTGAGTACCTGTGGAGGTATGATGCAGCATGTTAAATTAGCCACAGCATCCACAAAGATGCCACTTCACATTAAGCTCTGAGGAATGCAGAACACGTCTGAGATCCAAATGCAATGCTAACTCCTAAGCCCCAAGTGTTCCTACCAGGTTATGCTTCCTCTTGTCAGCACCCACGAATTCACCTTCTGTGGAGGGTGTAGTGGTAAGTGATACTTTCTTCCTGCTTCTGAGACACTGAGAGTGGAATGAAAGAGACATAGCTGTAGGGAGTCTGGCCTTAGGAATTCTGAGGAGCTGTATGGACAGTATTCTCTGAGAGTGTGGGAAGGAGGAAGCACCATTGCCTCAAGTCAAATTTTCCCTCCAATTTTCTCAATCAATTGAAATAATTGACAAATAGGTACTAAAGGGTTTCAGATAACCCTGGCTGCTTGCACATTCTTGAAACTGAATTATTTACGGATTATTTTTTTCTTTTAGAAAACAAAAAGCAGAGGATACATTGTAGGTGAAATATAGGCAGAAGCAACACAAGTTTCTATGTACTGTTTTTTGCTTCAGGGCAGAATTCTGATATTTAATGCTGATTTTTTTTATTCACATACTATGCATTAAAAAGTTGGGGATACATAAAGTCTATTTTTGATGTTTTGTTTTTGGTGCCACCTCCTGCTGTGCTCAGGGTTTATTCCTGGCACTGTGCAAAGGGATTACTCCTAGCAGTTATGAGGGACTGATCATATGTGGTATTGGGGATTCAACCGTGGGTAGTTCTGTGCAGGGAATGTGCCTGGAACTATCTCTCAGCAACCCCCAACCATAAACTTTCTTTTTTTCCTAATATAGATAAGCTCATTATACTAAGATAGTATTTCGGATATTTGTAGAATGCTACTGGTAGTTCCCATTTTAAGACTTATTTACTCATCTGGAGTTTTCTTGGTAGGGGGTTAAATAGATGGTCTCTAGATAAAAAGCATCCATAAAATAATAGTGTATTTATTTAAAGATAGATTTTCATTTTGGTTCATACCATACACTTGTAAATCTTATACTCTTATGGCGCTGTCTAGATTAGTTGATTGGGGGAGGGGAGGACTAATGTAATTCAGACAAGCAATAATTACTAGGTCAAGAAATAGGGCAATTAAAAGTGATTCATGGCAAGTAGGAGTGAGGCATTTACATTCTGAAAATTAATTATGGGACTTTTTATTTAAATTACAATCAGGAAGAAAAGTTCATAGAAAAGAAAGCAATTCAGAGGAATTTTATACTTACTCATCTGAGTACAAATTAGTAAAGGTCTTAGATTCTAATGTGTCAGAGTCCATTAAAGAGATTGGAAAACATTATTTTACAATGACTAAGCTGCCAGAGAATTTAGCTTCCACTCATATACATAATCAAATGGAGGAATTATGTTTGTTAGACAAATGTAAACATCTACCCAGGATGCCAGAGTACCGAAGAAATGGTTACTTGATTTTACAGGGTTGACATAAAATGTCTTCTCATGTCCGAAGCAAGTGTGAGCACTTTTATAAAATCTTCAGATCTACAAATTATTGAAAAAATTCTTTTATGTTCACTGACACAGCAGCTATCTCCAGGAGGGATTGCGTTTATAGGATAGTGAGGTGGAAAGCTCACAGCTTTGAACTTTGGATTCTGGCACTGATCTCTACTGTCTCTGCTGTACTTCCCTTAGAGTCCTTCATGTTCTGTTCTTTGGCTCACTCCCTTCCTTTCTTTAAAAAGAAAAAATTGTACTTTTAAATTTCATGCATAGGATGTTTCCCCATCAACCCCCTCACCCAAGTAAACCACCCCCCATCCCATCCCCCACTACTTTAAGCCCAGTTCTGTTGACCAGTCCTAAGAATCTGTTGCCTTGTCTTCACTCTTTCTTACCATCACTCCCCCGTTAAACTTTGCCATCCTGAACACTGTTATCTCCACTTGCACTCAGCTTTCTGGATGTCTTCATAGTCACGTTGAGGAGCCCAGCCCAGTTCTTGAATGTTGGTCCTGCGAGGCCATGGCCCACCCTCTCCTGCTTCTTGGGCTTTAAGTCATGCAGTGTGTGGTCAATGTGAGCTTTGGGGGAATCTCCTGACTTAGATGAAAAAGCTAGTATGTTGTCATGTTAGATCCTATAATATGTGAATAGGGGATCACTGGTTGTTTGCCCTCCATTTCTCTTCCTCATACCGCTCATGTTTCGAAAGCCAATTTCAATTTTGGAATGGCCTGCGAAAAAAAAAATGAAGCTTTAGATATAGGACTCAAACTCCCAGATAAAGTAACTCAGAATAACTTGTTTGCTTGACACAGAGAAAACTCCTGTCAGTATATGGTAAACCTCTCCTAGGGTAGTAAGTTTAAGGACTGGATTAAATTCCATGACCAGTTATATGGTTTTAGTCTTTGAAACTAATTCCAATGTATACTCTCTAAAATAGTTTGTAGAGGTGACCAATAAAAGTAATAGAATTGGTATTGAAAGAATGATCTGTCATAAAAAAAGTCTTCAGACCAGTAAGCCATACTCAGCTTCACATTGCTTATATATTGAGCAAATTATAGTTGAGGGACCCCCCATTCAAAGCATAGTGCTTAAAGAAGGAGATTTTTGTTAAAGCCCATGAAGAGTGACCCCAAGAGAAAGACTGATAGAATCAAGCCCTTCCAGCTGGTGGGCTGAGCCCCAGCATGACAGAGACTATTGTTTCATTGGAAAATTTGAAAGTGCCCGTGCTTTTCATGTAGCTGTAGCACTGTAGCACTGTTGTCCCATTGTTCATCAATTTGCTTGAGCGGGCACCAGTAACTTCTCCATTGTGAGACTTGTTGTTGCTGTTTTTGGCATAGCTACTTAATTTAATTCTTCTCCCCATTTATTTTTCACATTATTCAAAATCTTCACAGTTTCCCAAAATAATCGGTGGTTTCCAAGACCCCACTGATGATTTTGACCTCTGGTAAAGTTTAAAACTAACTCTATCTTTATTAATTGCTGTTTAGTTAATTGACTCCTGCTGACAAATAATGGTTTAAATCCAAGAATACTGTACCATATCTAATAGATACTATAATACCGCAAAATGAGTGGCTATTTTTTATTCAGAATGCCTAATGACATATTGGCTTGTAAGTACACCAAATTGATATTCTTTACCATTTAATTGAATGTGGGAAAAGAAAGTTATATGGTATTTTACATAATTCACTCATAGGCATGTTGAATTCTCTCTTCTAGACTTCCCATCTAGTTTGCTTATTGGACAGAGGAAGATTAGTGGGAAAGATATCTAGCAATTCATTGAGGAATCATACATGAAGTATATTTTACTATTGCTCATTTTTATTTTTTTAAGCTCAGGGCACACCAAGTCATTGTAGGGGTTTATTACTAGCTCTTTGCTCAAGGATCACACCTGGTGGGCGCCAGGGATCATATGGGGTGCCAGGGATCAAACCTGGATTGCCAACATGCAAGGCAGTGCCCTACCTGCTGTACTATTATTCTGGCCCCAAGAAATATATTTGAACATAAGCATTTGTTGGGACAGAGAGGTAGCCCAAACGACGGAGGAGCTGGGAGCAAGGATCATACGAGGTTTGGTTACTGCAGTGCACAAAGTGACCTTGGTCGTCCTGAGAAAAAGCCAGATATGACCCTGTAGGCCCCCAATACTACTGACCCCCCAAAAATTAAAATAACAATCATTTTTATACCAATTGATTTAAAATTTTATTTAAAGGCTATTATGAAAAGATAGGCATATCATAAAGAGAATGTTTTTATGTTCATTTATTTAGTGATTTTTGAAGTTACTACCATAAATGGTTTGGAAGTTCCCAAAACTATTCCCAGCTAAGACAGTGAGCTAATTGGTAAATTCTGAAAAAAATATTAATTTCAGTCCCAAAGAGTTTTTTCTACTGGTTCCTATACTTTTGTCACTTTGAGTCTAGCCAGGCTAATTCAAGCATTATATTGTGCACCTTAAAAATTGTATAGTGATGTCAGTTTGTCTTAATAAAACCCAGTAAAAACAATATATGATCTCTTTGTTTCTCAAAAATTTTTTTCTCTCAACTTCTATTATTAAAATGGTAGTATTATGTCCTGTCTATAAAAATGTGTAATTGTATAATATTTATTTCCACAGTTTCTTTTCTTAGATTTTTGCTGGATTAAAGACACACATACATACACATATATATGCACATATATGTATATATATGTAAGTATATATGGACATTTATGAATGTTTTTATTGATTGAGATTCTGTGATTTATAATAATAATGTTAATCATGGTTCCTCATGCACTATATGTTACTCTTTTACAGGTAGAGTGCAAAGTAGAAATTGAGGAGTATAGGGAAGCTAAAAGAAGATGGACAGAAGCAACTTTATCTTTTGGGTTTAATTAATGTCTGTGGGGGATGAGGTTTATTGTAATTTCTGGTTAGGAAAGAAATGCTTCTTGAGAAGTGACTTGTTTCAAGCGAAGTTGGGCCTCAGCTATAAATCCCAAGGAAGAATTGGGAGGCAGGTAACTCCCATCACTCACGATTCCAGGAATGGGCTTCTGAAGGCCTGAGCTTATTGGACCCTCTAGTTAAATTCTGTGAAGAGAGAGGAGAGACTGAGAATGCAAGGGGATGAGCAAAGCATATCTAATGTCAGTCGCATCATTAAAGTCCCCTAGTGGGCTCACCAAGTGACTGGAGGCAGATCGGAGGCTCTGATAGGCTGGGGAGGTAAAGTTTTCTGAGACCTCCAGGCCTCTCTAAGTGGAGGGAAGTTGAGCACAACTCTTCCTCTTAGAGTTCCTGGCCAGGGTAGTTGCTGTTACATCTCAGCATTGGCTGGCACTGGACACTTTTTTCGTGCCTATTTTCTTTGTCTAGCTTGAGGCAGTGTGTAGTTTTGACCTAGGAACTTTTTTTTTTCAACTGTGGGGGGCCATGATTCCCAGTAGTTCTGTTTTTCATTTGATTTACCAAGTTCGTTTTAACATTAACTTTGTAATGAAGGCGCTGTATTCCCAGAAGATGTTTTAGCCAGGGGTATACATGTCATGATTTATGACTAGAGCAAATACTAAAACATATAAAACCGCACTTGATGGGGGCCATTAAGTTATTTCTAGATAACTTCGCTCCTCAGTGAAACTGGGTATGTTTTTCCATGTCTATGTCTGATAAGTAGATTTATCTCAACATCATGTTTTCACAAGATTAATAATCCCTCTTTGTTAAGGGGTCTGGTTTAAAATTGATGGCAGTGATCGCAATGGTGTGATAGAAATGTGCTAAATAATATTGCATTTTTGTTTAAAACATTTCTGCTAAGTATACTCGTGGTAGGTGTCTTATAGAAATGGGAAGTGTACTCAGTAAGAGAAAATGTGGTCAAGCTGAAGAGATTTTTTTCTTCAGCTTGAGTAATACTATGGTCTCAAAGCTTTAACCTGAATTATTAGTGCACATAAATCCATCTTCTTAATTAAATGGGGCCTTTGGCCATTGAACACCAGCATATGGACAGAGTTAGTTACTAGATGTTATTATGAGGCTGGCCTGGTCACATAATCCATTAGAGTTAGGATTCAGTTATATTGGTAGCAGCAAAGTGATTTTTATGGCCTTAAGAATCTTTTCTTTGTTCTGTCAGTATCAATTATTTCAGTGCTAATAAAAATCTAAAAAGGGGGTCAAGTTTATGATCTGTACTTTGGATGGATAATTTGTAACATTTCTATCTAATAAATCAGTAGCTTTTTTTTTTTATCTCTGGAAAGGACCCATGCTTTTTAGAGTTTGTCTAAACTTCCTTGTCTGAGGTATGAGGCAAGGTGAGTGAAAGTGATATTATAAGGTCATATATTAAAAATGATGCAATTTAAAGATATAAAAATTAAAATAATTCACATCTCTCTGTGTGTATATATTTATTACAATTTTAAATACACATGTGTATATATTTCTCTCTATATATGTATTTCTAAATACATATTTATAATGTCACTGTCACTATCACTGTCATCCCATTGCTTGTCGATTTGGCACCAGTAATGTCTCAATTGTGAGACTTGTTATTGTTTTTTGGCATATTGAATATGCCACTGGTAGCTTGCCAGGCTCTGCCATGTGGGCAGGATACTCTTAGTAGCTTGCCGGGCTCTCTGAGAGGGGTGGAGGAATCGAACCTGGGTCGGCTGTGTGCAAGGTGAACGCCCTACCTGCTCCACTATTACTCCAGCCCTTTACATATGTATTTAGAATTATAATAGTTATTGCATATTTCCTTGGAGATTTGATCAACTTTCATTCAGTAATGCTGAAACTTTTATTTTATTTTATTTTTTTGAGTCATTCCCAGAGATGCTCCAGGTTTACTCTTGGCTCATCCTCAAGTATGACTCCTCGCAGTGCTCAGACAGTGTTAAACCCTGACCTTCTTCATGCAAACCAACCTCCAACCTTCTTGCTTCAACTTTCTATTGAGTTATCTTTCCAGTCCTAGTGTTGAAAATCTTACAGGAAACCTTTAGGATAGCATGATATATGATGATAATATGACCATAATAGATATAATAAATATGATCATAATATGACACATGAGGAGAAATCATGTTCCACTTTTTAAGTGAAATATAAAATATTGAAATTTTTTTAAGAAACAATGAAAAGGTAAATTAAACATAAAAGTTTGTGTGGTAACAATAGAGACAAGATATTGGCACTTCAGTCTCAGGTCATGTCTTTAAGGAATCAGACAAGAGTGGGTGGGACTTTATGGGGCATTGGCATCTAGCAGCGCCAACATTATTGCTACTTCCTAGATAAATGGAGGAAAAGATATCTCACATGGAAAATGGTATGCTTTAGAAATATTATTAAAGAGTGCTACAAAAGTGGGCAGTGGTTTATTTGACATAATGTTTGCAGAGGAGTTAGTGTATATCCAACCACTGCAATTTAAAAAAAAACTAAATGAGATAAAGAATAAAGGGAAAAGGGAAATGCATGTTTTTTCTTTTAAATATATTAAACCCAAGAAAATGATAAAGGAGAACATTGTTCCTTTATCAGATGGGAAAGGAAAGCTCTTAACTGATGACATACAAAAGGCAGAGACTTTTAATAAGCATTTTCTTTACCTCTGTCTTCACACAAAAAGGTCATCTTTGATCTAATCACTGGAATAGCCAACACCTGGGCTGGGAGGGCAGAAAGTCACGATAAAAGAAGGAATGGACTAGAGATTGTGTAAAATAAAATAAAAGCATTTGTTCAAATGCTGGGTTTGGAAAACTTTCATATATAAATGGAACTCTTTTAAAAGTATGGGGTGTTGAGTCTCTTTATCTTTTTGGGACTTTCAGTTCATATGATACACTTTCTTTCAATTAAAATAAATTTCAGTTTTGTATGTACAGAGCATAGAGGAAATCAAGCAGGCACTGGACTGGGACCAGCTCTCAAGAAATCTCACACAATAAGCTAATCAGAAGCGAGTTCCCAATAAAGCGACAATGTGATATACTAAAATTGCTCAGGTGAAAAATGTACAGCTGCTAAATAGAGTGCTCATGAGTCCAAAGATATTTGTCAATGTTTTTACATGTCCCCTGTATCCTAGAAAAATATAAACATGCAGAGTGAATCCCCTCCCATTGTGCAGACCAGCATTTGTACCAAGCCAATCCAGGCCTTATGACACAGATTAGATGCTTATATCAATTGTTACTCCTGTTAATGTTCATAAATGTAGAAATTTGAAGAAAAATTGGCCGCAGATAACTTTGGAGGTTATTAAATAACTTTCTCTTTGGGGTCTGCTCTATCCTTGTCTCAGCCCTGACTCCTGCGGTTCATATGTTCTTGCTTCTTTCGCAGTTCTCTGTAAATATAGGATCATGAAGATATTTTGCCATCAAGCGTCACCAAATCTCCCCTCATGTCCATCTGCTATGCTACCTCTCTATGTCCTGTTCACAGCAAGATGACTTGACATCGCTGTGCCTAGTCTTAAAATCCTTTCTTTCTCCTTATCCCTACTCTACTGAATCCATATCAGGATTCCTTTCCCGAGGGGTTAACGTCCTGCTGTCAGGGTTACCGTGGACTTCCACTAATGTCTGGTCTTCATGTCTCCAAACTCTCGGCATCATTTAACAACATTGTCTTCTTTCTCTTTTTTTTTTTTTTTTTTTTACTCCATCCTTTCTCCGCTTGTCTCTAGTGTCTTTTTACCTATTTAATGGACTGCCCTCAGTTTCTTTGACTCATTTGCTCAGTACTGATGCATTGGTACTCTCAAACTCTGTCTGGTGCCCTTTGTCTTGAAAATGCTTTGCTCTCGCTAGGTGATGGTTTCTTGAATCTGTAGCTACAAATACCATCGGTATATAAAAGGATCTCCAATCGTTATTTCTAGATTTGACTTCTCATTGGAACTTCAAAGACATATTTCTAACTGTCGACTTAAAAGCTCCTGGATATCTAATAAGTCTCTCAAGTTCAAAATATCCTTAGGAAAACTCTTGTCCATTTTCTCTTCAAATTTGTTTCCCTGACCAGATGTTCCATCTCATTCAGTCTCAACATACTCTATTGACTTAAGTTAAGAAAGCAAGGAGTTAGCATTTTTTAATTCTTTTAAATCTCATTCTCTCACGCCCAATCCATAATAGATGTGATTTTAGTCACAGTTGTAAAATATTTTCTGAACCCATCTATGTCCAGGTCATCACCCTCTCTTTCCCAGTTTATGGCTTCTTAACATGGTCTCTCTGAATTTCATTCTTATTCCCATAATGCTCATTCTCTAGACAAGGGGTGGAGTGATATTTTGAAACATAATTCATATCATAACATTTACTTGGTTTATATTCATCTTTTGCTTTCCACAGCATTTCGAAGGAACTCTATTATTTTTCCCTAGCCATGAACTTCTGCTTACCTCTCTACCCTTCTCTTCACATTACCTCTTTCTTCAACATGCCATGTCCATTCCCACACTAGGGCTCTTTTCTGCCTTGGACACTTTTGCCTTTGACCATTGTAAGCTTGGTTATTCCTTCTTGTCTCTTAGATCCCATCTAAAATGCTATCACTGTGCAGAGGGCTTCCTGACTTCCCAGATAAGGCAAACATGTTGATATATTAGCTCATTTCTCTATTTTGGAGAGCTCAATAACCTGGGCTACTTTAGTTTCATAGCTATAATTTCAATTATCTACTTATGTAGTTTATTTATTTATTTCTTGCTTTCTCCACTCATTATCACCTCCTCCAGTAGTGTAAACCCAGGAGCCATTCCTAAGGAAATATTGTAAGAGTTATCCAGTCATTTGTTGGTGAGAAAGTGAAAGGATGGGTGGATATCTGTCTAGCTATCTTTTACATGACGTCTCAGTTCAACTTGACATCGCTGTGCCTAGTCTTAAATCCTTTTTAAAGATTTAGACTGCCTAGTTTCCTCTAATGTACAGCTTGAGCTCTTTGACATTTGAACACATAAGGGCATTTCTTCCTTTATTAACCTTTGGGAGACTGATTAAATGTATGCTTACCAAATTTTCACTTGTGGGAAGAATAACTGTTATGATGGATGTAGAAGAAAGATTAGGATTCTAAATTATTGCCATAATACATATTGCATTTCAATATAATATTTTTAATATATTTCTTTATTCTGGGATATTGGATGGAATAGCCAGATGGAATGAAGAAAATTAAATGCAAAGAGCCTTGCATTTAGAGTTGAGAGGTGAGCTCTACAAATCTGGGTCAGTGGAAGCATAACAATAATGAATGTGAAGAACCACGCATAAGCTAAGAATTAGGGAGACATGGTTCTTCAAGAAACCATGAGAATATCTCCAGTCTGTCATGATTATATGTATAACACACAGTCCAGGCACATCCTTTTCTTTCCTGTGAGAACTTTCAATATTTCCAGTTTGTAGCCATCCTCCACCCCCCAGCCTGGACTTTCAGAAAATCCCCCCTTATCTTCAATGATAACTGCTATTTACTGGTTTCTTTTAATATGTGTATACATGTCTTAATCTTCCTTTCTAGATAGCAAACGCCTTAACAGGAGTCACTATGTTTTAATTACTCTGTTCCACATAATTCCTTACAAATAGTAGGACACAGTAAATATTTACTTTGGGAATAAGTAAGCAAGGAGAAACAATGCAGAATATGTATGTGCATTTATAAAATGATGAATGTACAAGAGCATCATCATTTTAGAAACAAAGATTTTAGAAACAAAGATTTTAATTACTATATGTCTGGGTTTGGGGAGGATGGCATTTTATAAATATTGGCTAGTTAAATAAAAAAGAATAGATATTCTTCAAATATGGTACTATTCTAGTTGGCTTAAATTAAGAAATGTTGAGATATTTTATTTAAGATTGACTAAAGGTTGAGAGATAAATAGATAATAGTTTTAAAAAGTTGGGCCACACCTGGTAATGTCAGGTTTTCTCCTGGCTCTGTGCTCAGGGATAACTCCTGGCAGTGTTTGGAGGAACTATATGGGTTCTGGGAATTGAACTTGCATTGGAGGCATGCAGGGAAGTGCCCTGCTCTAAGAAATCTCTCTCTCTGGCCCCCTTTAGATAGTACCATCTAGGAACTATTTGGTCAGTGAGTATATTGTTTTCCTATGAAAATAATCTGGGACTATTTCTGCTTTTGAAATGGAATGTAAAAGTAAATTAAAAGAAATACTATGTATGTTTCGAACTTGTTATTTCCCCATTTGTCCAGTTTTTACTTGATGGTATAGTTTAGTTCCAATGTGATGCTATAGTTTAGTTCCAAACACATATAAATCAATTTTATATGTGTTTATCAGTATATGTACAACAAATCATAAAATAAATCACTTTTCCTGTGATGACTTAAAAACAAAACAGTTCTACATTATTCAGGATGCCATTAGAGTTGTTGTTCTTGTGCGTTTGTGCAAGATGCTCATGGACTATAATGGAGAAATTTAAAACTGTTCAAGGAATCAAAACCCATGACTAAAGTTTAATTAAACATTTGCCTTAACTCTAGGAGTGATAGGAGTTGACCATAAATACATGGTTGCCATCAATATTCATTTTCGCTTATAAGATATAGTAGTTTTATTTCATTTCACCGAGTAAGATGAAAAATGAGAAAGTAAAACAAATTCTCTGTTGCCACACCAAAGATTCCCTGAGGACAAGGACTTGAGGATATTTGTGGTTGCATTTCTCAGTCTTTGTGATGCTCACACATGCATGATCATTGTGGCAATGGGTTCTACTTTTAGGCATTCAGATATTTTATTTATTTATTTATTTATTTATTTATTTTTCTATCTATCTATCTATTTATTTATTTTATTGAGTCACCATGTGGAAAGTTACAAAGTTTTCAGGTTTAAGTCTCAGTTATACAATGCTCAAGCACCCATCCCTTCACCAGTGCACACAGTCCACCACCAAGAATCACGGTATAGCTCCACCCCGCCCCCCCACATTCCTAGTCCCCCCCACACCCCTAGTCTCGCACCCCGCCTGTGTAAATGATAAATTTCACTTTACTTTCACTTTGATTACATTCAATATTTCAACAAAACTCACTATTATTGTTTGGAGTTTCTCCCCCCTAAAGTCGGACCTGCTGAAAAGGAAGCATTTGATAATTTGTTTTCCATTGCTGAGAATGAAGAGATATAAGGATGAGTGACCACACTAGAAATATCTGCCAGAAATTGCATCCCTGCAAACTTGTACTTCTCAGTTATATTATATTCCACATATGAGTGCAATCTTTCTATGTCTGTCTCTTTCTTTCTGACTCATTTCACTCAACATGATACTTTCCATGTTGATCCATTTATATGCAAATTTCATGACTTCATGTTTTCTGACAGCTACATAGTAGTCCATTGTGTATATGTACCAGAGTTTCTTTAACCAGTCATCTGTTTTGGGGCACTCTGGTTTCTTCCAGATTCTGGCTATTGTAAACAGTGCTGCAATGAACATAGAAATGCAGATGTCATCTCTACTGTACCTTTTTGCCTCTCCGGGATATATTCCCAGGAGTGGTATTGCTGGGTCAAATGGAAGCTCAATTTCTAATTTTTTGAGAATCGTCCATATTGTTTACCAAAAGGGCTGAACCAGTTGGCATTCCCACCAGCAGTGAAGAAGAGTCCCTTTCTCCCCACATCCACGCCAACACCGGTTGTTTTTGTTTTTTGGGATGTGGGCCAGTCTCTGTGGTGTGAGATGATATCTCATGGTTGTTTTGATCTGCATCTCCCTGATGATTAGTGATGTTGAACATTTTCTCATGTGCCTCTAAGCCTTTCAGATTTCTTCTTTGGGAAAGTTTCAGTTCATTTCATCACCCCATGTTTTGATCGGGTTGGCAGTTTTTTTCTTGTGGAGTTCAACCAGTGCATTGTATATCCTTGATATCAACCCTTTATTTGATGGGTACTGCGTAAATATCCTTTCCCATTCTGTAGATTGTCTTTGTACTTTGGTCACTGTTTCTCTAGAGGTGCAGAAGCTTCTTAGTTTGAGATAGTCCCATTTATTTATCTCTGTTTTCACTTGCTTGGCCAGTGGCGTGTCAGCTTTGAAGATACCAGTGTCTTCAATATCTTGGAGGGTTTTGCCGGCCTTGTCTTCAATGTTCCTTATGGATTGAGGTCTTTAATCCATTTTGATCTGACTTTTGTACATGGTGATAGGTAGAGGTCTAAGCCCATTTTTTTTTGCATGTAGCTGTCCAGTTTTGCCAGCACAATTTGTTAAACATGCATTCCTTGCTCCACTTCACATTTCTTGCTCCCTTATCAAAGATTAGATGGTCATATATTTAGAAGGGTGTGTCAGAGTATTCAACCCTGTTCCATTGGTCTGGCATTCAGATATTATGTGGAGGTAGAATAGCTTTCATTCTCCACCTTGCAGTCATCTGTTCTCCCTTTGCTTTGTAACAACACTGAATCTTTGGTACTCCACTTATAGATCTGAGAAGGAATTTTCTGTAGTTGTAAACTGTAGGATTACATAGCTTCAGGTAGTTTAGGTTTATTGGGTTACTCCCGTCACAGTGCTCCCATTCCTCTGTGTTTATTTGTAGCTTCTTTCTTAGTGTTCTGTTGACTTGTAAATAATGTCTTTCTCTTCTCCTTGAGTCCTTTGCATAGCTTATTCAGAGCAAGTCCTTTTTGTACGGACAAAGAAAGACATTTATTAATATGCTTTTGCAATTGGGATTTAATTGGCTTTGAATATTATTAATTCCCGGGCATCTGCTTTCTTGACTGTAGCCTTGGATGCCCTCAGTTCCTAGCCCTCTAAAAGTCAGGGTCCCAACGGGGGACGAGACGGACTCAGGGCAAGTGGTAAGTTATGTGCTACCCTGGCATCAAGATGGGCCTGGCCAAAGTGCCTCATTCTTAACTATAAGTTAAGAGTCTGATCATGGACAAGTGCTGTCATGATCTTAAAGTAATGACGAGACTAGGACCCTGCTAGGGATAGGAAAGACTAATCTGGCCTGAGCACTGTAGTCTGAGATTGAGATGGCCCCAGGAGAGCAATTCTAAAAGTTTAATGCATCTCTTGCTATGCCCATACAAAAAGATTAATATTATGAATGCTTATATGTTTGTTGGACAAGGAGAGGAGAAACACAACCATGGGATTTCATCATTGATGGGTCCTGCTGAAAGAGTATCTGTCCTAGACAATAGGTGTTCTGCTATTGTTATTGAACAATAACAAAGGTTGAATTGTTACATTGTAGATTCCAGGCTCTGGCCCAGCCTAGTCTTTGGGATGTAGATTTCAGGTGCTGCCTAGTTTGTAATTGACAATGTAGATTTAATGTGGCAGCCCAGCCCAGTCTTTGGTATGTAAATCCGGGTGCTTTTCAGCCCAAGGAAGTCTTTGGTTTTGGTTTTGTATCTTCTTTCTGGGGGCCTAGATTACTGGCCTGCAGATACAAGAGAATAATGTTGCATTAATGTTCTTCCTGTAAAGTCTTTTGGTGCCTTTGGTGACGTGAATGTATTGCACCCTGAGAAAAATGGGGTTCCAAGAGAGAGACATGGGGAAGGGGAGACTAGAGAAAGGAGCGGAGTAAATCTGGAGAGAGGCCGGAGCTGGGAGTGCAGGAGATCGAAGTTTAAAGATTGAATAAACAGTAACAAGTCAGCAACCAGCTGGGTCCTCCTTCTTCTTTAGCCTTTTCTTGACCGTCCTGATCCAGTCCTCTGTGAGCCTCAGTTTTTTACAGTAAATCCGGGTAGAATTAAGTTTTTGCTTGTAGCACCATTTCAGATTTACAAATGGTAGTTCCCACTCAAATTATGTTCATTTTATAATAAAATAAAAAATTGAGGACTGGCATGGAATGGCAATTTTAACATTTCTGAGACTATTGACATGAGCCCAGGACCCTTTTCTATTATGATGGGATGGACCAAAGGTTCCCAAACTTGATTTGGCCGATTGCCTCCTTGTCAGGAAAAAAAATTGCTCAATATTATCGTCAGATATTGCCCACTTTGGGAAACATTGAGATAAGAAACATACCATACCATATTCGTGTGTGCTCAGGCAAAGACATGGATGTTTAGAAGTGAAAAAGAACAACCAGATTTGTTCATTATCCATTCAGTTTCTATTGTAACTTATATTTTTAATCAATCAGTAATCTCACTCATTTCTCCTACATTATGCACAAAATTTAAAAAGATCCACAAAGAATGACTCTTGTGTCCAGACAATATTCAGTCTGAGCACCGCATGCATATTTGAACTCTCGGTCTTCTAACACAAGTCCATCTCCTATATGCTATTTTGAAACACACTTGCTGTGATATCCTGCAGTTCCAGTGCAACCAGCCGACATGGGTTCATCCACAGGTGTGTTCCAGATGGTCTCTGAAGAGCATTTGAGAGAATAAAAATTTCAGCCTATGGATGTGTTTAAGTTAGAATTTTTTTTTAACTTTTTAATGTATGCCAATATTTTCCCTAAAGAAAACATTGGAAGGTAACAAAAGGTTTCAGTTGGTGAAAAAAATGAAAGATTTAAATGTGAGTGTGCCTAGAGTTTTAAATTGACCAGTTATTGTCACATGTTGTATTTCCATAGACTTTTTTTTGAAATATTCTCTTATCAACATGATGTATAACTTAAGAGCTGAGCTTTCACACACTCCATCTGTTGATTGTTTGCTTTTGTGTTAAAGGTTCTGCCATAAATTAAAATATCAATTTAAGGGACTTACCGGCCAACTCGAAAAGAATGATTGCAATTCAGGAAGAGATTCAGGAAATTTATTTGTATGAAATAGCTGTTCTTTATCACATAGAAAGGAAAGTATATGGAGACTTTTAAAATTATTAGATTATATTTTGAATGTAGGATTAATGATGCAGCTGTATCTCTTTATATTAATGATAGTTGACATTATTTTTTACCTCTCAATAATGTCTTGATACCATATCTCTTTTCATATCATTTACTGTAGGGATTGTTTTTATTGGTTTTGGGGTCACACCTAGTAGTGCTCAGGGATTACTTCTGCCAGGCTCCGAGGACTATATTGAGTGTTGGGGATCTAACCCAGGTTGGCCACATGCAGGGTGAGTGCCTTAACTTCCGTACTCTTTGTTTGGCCTAAGAACTGACAGAATTTTGAGAGACAGAAAAAGTGTGATGGAAGCTCAATTTGTATTATCATCAGTATTATGACATACCCCCTCATCCCTAATAACCCAACATGGGTTTTCTATAGTGTTTTTATTGTTAGGTACTGTAAAATATGGAAACGGTCATTGTCTATCTACATTGAATTTGCACATTTGTCAGGTAATATGAATTACTTTAGAGGACTTTTTAATAACATCACAGAAATTATACAGAATTACTAAACAAAATGTGTCATCAAGGTAGTTAAGGAACAAAATTCAAGATGGGATGGCAAATGTATCTGATCTGACATGGTGTATTTTTTTATTCTATATTAAAATATATTTATAAAAATGGAAAGTAATGTCATCTCAAATAGCCTTTCAGTCAAGCTTTTCTAATATCTAAAATAAAAATGCTACATCTTAGATCTTTGAGGAGCTTTTCAGAGAAGCACAGTTCTTTTTTCCTAAGTTTATCAGTTGCAATCTGTGACATAAGAGTTACTTTTAGAGCCAGTGCTATAGCACAATTCATAGAGCTTTTGTCTTGCAAGCAGCTGACCTGGGTTCAGTTCCTAGTACCACATATGGTTTCCTGAGCCCTGCCAGAAGTGGTCTCTGAGTGCAAAGCCAGGAGTAAGCCCTGAGCACAGCTGGGAGTGGCTCAAAGAGATTTTTTTTAAAGTAGTTACTGGTTAGATCTTCATTTCTTAGTGGAATGCCTGCTGGATCAGTCTGTACCATGAATTATGTCTAGTACTCAGAATTTTGCAAAAGCTAAGTACAAATATATTATCTTTCTTTTTTTTTTTTTTAGATAAAAATCACTGTGAGACAAACAGCTACAAGGCTGTTCATGATTGGATCTTAGTCGTGCAATGTTCCAATACTCATCATTTCACCGGTGTACATTTTCTACCACCAGTGTCCCCAGGTTTCCCTCTGCTACCCCCACCCCAGCCCCAGCACTTTCCTTCCTTTCTCTCTTTCTCTCTCTCTCTCTCTCTCTCTCTCTCTCTCTCTCTCTCTCTCTCACTTCCCCGCTTCCCCCCCTCCTTTTGGGCATTGTGGTTTGCAATACAGGCACTGAGAGGTCATCATGTTTGTTCCTTTACCTACTTTCAGCATGCAGTTCTTATCTAGAGCGATCATTTCCAGCTATATTTGTCATAGTGGTCCCTTTTCTGTCCCAACTGCCTTCTCCCCAGCACTTGAAGCAGGCTTCAAACTGAACCAATACTCCTGCCCCTTGTTTCTACTGTTCTTGGGTGTTAGACTAATATTATGTTTTTTAAAATCCCATAAATGAATGCAGTCATTCTAAGTTTGTCCCTCTTCTTCTGACTCATTCCACTCAGTATGATACTCTCCATGTCCATCCATTTATAAGCATATTTTATGACTTCATTTTTTGTAATAGCTGTGTAGTATTTCATTGTGTTAATGTACTATGTTTTTTTTTTTTATCTATTTGTCTGTTCTCAGGCATTTGGGTTGTTTCCAGATTCTGGCTATTATGAATAGTGCTACAACAAACATAGAAGTGCAGATGGCATTTCTGCTGTGTGATTTTGGGACTCTAGGGTAGATTCCCAGACGTGGTATTGCTGGGAATTTGGAAGCTCAATTTCTAGCTTTTGAGGAATATCCATATTGTTTTCCAAAATGCTGGATAGTCTGCCTTCCCACCAACTATGAAGGAGAGTCCCTTTCTCCCTGCATTCATGCCAAAACTGGTTGCTCTTGGTTTTATTTTGATGTGTGCCAGTCTCTGTGGTGTGAGATGATATCTCATTGTTTTGCTTTGCTACTTCCTAATGATTAGGAATGTAGAGCATTTTTTCATGTGTTTTGGCCATTAACATTTCTGTTTTTCTCATGTTTTTAAAATTTATTTTCATAGTTCATCGATTTGCTTGTGTGGCACCAGTAACATCTCAAAAAGGAGTTGTGAGACTTCTTGTCACTATTTTTGGCATATCAAATACGCCACGGGTAGCTTGCCAGCCTCTGCCAAAGCAGGCGATATACTCTCGGTAGCTTGTCAGGCTCTCCGAGAGGGGCGGAGGAATCGAACCTGGGTCGCCCGCGTGCAAGGCAAACGCCCTACCCACTGTACCATCGCTCCAGCCCATTTTCATAGTTATTCACAATAATGGATTACATTCAATGTTTCAACACCAGTTCCACCACCATTATTCCACCACCATTAGACCTTCCAACCACCATTATTTTGAATTTTCCTGCCACCACTCAAACCTGCCGAAAAGGCAGATGCTAGATAATTTATTTTGTATTGCTTGTTGTGACTAGCATAAGATGTCACGTGGCTGCGAGAGCAGCCTCATGTGCTCCAGGAATTCTAAAATTTTAGATAACTAGGGTCTGGAGAAATCTCTGCAGCAAGCTGCTGGGTTCAAAGATTCTTTTGGTTGTCTCTGGATCATGGCCGTTAAGTAGCTTAAATAGCAGCCTGAAGTAGTTCATGTGCATCATATCCAGGGTCCCATGGGGGTGGGGAGATGGGAAGGGCTGACCCATCCCCTATCCCTTGAGACCTGGAGGATGCTGTCACTGATCCCACATACCCGGGGTTCTCATTGGGTTCTGGAAGTTGGTGGCCCCGGGGTTCCTGGGGCAAATGGAGGAATGATGCCTGCTCCTCTCTAAGGCATCATGGTAAAATCGGCCTGGTGCAAAGTCCGGAGGCAGCTCTTCATCGAGCTGCTTGGTTCCAAGATTCTTTTGTGGGCCATTTGTATTTCTTCTTTGTGGAAGTTTCTGTTCATTTATTCTCCCCAATTTTAGATGGGGTTGAAAGTTTTTTTTTCTTGTAAAGTTCTACCAGTCAGTGGCTTACGTATTTTTGATATTAAATACTTATCAGATGGGTATTGGGTAAATAAGTTTTCCCCATTTGTCAGCTGTCTTTGTATCTTGGTCATTATTTCTTTTGAGTTGCAGAAGCTTCTTAGTTTAATGTAGTCCCATTTGTTTATATTTGCTCCCATTTTCTTGATCAGTGGTGTTCCATCTTTGAAGACGAAACAATTATAGCTTCAATGTCCCGGGGGGGGTTCTGCCCACATTTTTTTTCCATGTACTTTATGGATTCAGGTATGATCCTGAAATTAAAATTAAGTCTTTAATCTATTTTGATATGACTGTCTGCTTGTTGTTAGAAAGGTCTGAGTTCAGTATTTTGCATGTAGCTGACCAGTTTTCTCAGCACTGCTTATTGAAGAGGTTTTCTTTGCTTTATATTTCTTGCTCTGTTATCAAATACTGGGTGGTCATATATTTAAGGGTCAGTTTTAGGATATTCAACTCTGTTCCAGTGACATGTGTGCCTGTCCTTATTCCAATACCATGCTGTTTTAATTACTACTGCTTTGTAATACTGCATGAAGTTGGGGAAGGTGATGCCTCTCATCTTCTTTACCCCAAGGATTGTTTAAATTATTTGTGGGGGTTCTTGTTCCATAAGAATTTCAGGAGTGTTTGATCTATTTCTTTGAAAAATATCATGGTTATCTTTATAAGGACTGCATTAAAAATTTGTATAATGCTTTGAGTTGTATTGCTGTTTTGACAATGTTAATCCTCCCAATCCATGAGCAGGGGCTGTGTTTTCATTTTCTCATGTCCTCTTTTATTCCTTGAAGTAGTGTTTTGTAGTTATTTGTATAGGTCCTTCACCTCTTTAGTTAAACTGATTCTAGGATATTTGATTTTCTGAGGCAAGATTATAAACAGGATTGTTTTTCTAATATCTCTCTTCTCTTTCATTATTTGTGTATAGGAAAGCCATGGACTTTGGGGTATTGATTTTGTAACCTGCTCCTTAAATAAACAAATCTATTGTTTTAGGAGCTTTTTTTGGTAGAGTCTTTGGGATTTTCTAAATGTAGTATCATGTCATCTGCAAATAATGAAAGCTTGACTTCTTCCTTTCCTATATGAATGCCCTTGGTGCCTTTTTCTTGTTTAACTGCTGTGGCAAGTATGTCTAGTATTATTTTAAATAGGAGTGGAGAGAGTGTTCTGACAAATTAATTCCATGAACACGAGTGAGTGCAAGTGGTTAGAAACCCTCTACTCTTAGGACCAAGAGCTTGAACCAGAAGAAAGAGGCAATCCAAAGGGCTGCTGGTGTGGCCTTTCTTTCCATCCCCTAGTTCTCCTCCCCATGTCTATTCCCTGCTATGCTCCATGAGACTTAGACAGAATCCAGAATTAATTTTCTGCAAAAAAAGTTGTGTTTTGGGAAAGAATCTGAGTAAATAAATAGAAATGACATGAAATGAGTCTGTGGCTCAGTGAGGTTGAGACTGTTTTCCACTGTTTTATGACCATTTAGTGACAGAGCCAGCATTCAAGTCCTGGTAGTCTGCCTTCAACTAAACCATGTCTTAAAGAGGTAAGATCAGATCGAGTCATATTTCTGCTTTATTTCATGTACATGATACATATTTTGCAGTTTCTCTTTTTTCTGCTGAGAGAGAGGGGAGATTCCCTAAGTAGTGCCCAAGAGGTCCAGAGACCGATTCCAAGAATGTTTTGCTGACTAGGATAGAGGCTAAATGTGAGGGTTCAAGGATGCTGTTCTGCACGTGCTCTGCAGTGCAAGGAACTACCCAGATCATTCTGGCAGTGTTATGGGGTGCCCAGAGCCACACCTTACAGTGCTATGGTGTCTCTAGGTCTGCCCCTTGTCATGCTTAAGGAACCCTCTTGTTCCAAGGATCGAGCTGGGTTGGCTGCATGCAATGCATGTGCCTTAACTGCTGTACTATTTCTCCAGTCCTATTTAGGAGGACCTTGAGAAAAACAACCTCAGACCTTAGTTTCTCTGTGTTACCTGGCCTTGTTGCAGATGCCATGTTAATCATATTGTATAGTAGCCATTTTGGAAGCTCATGCATAAAATTTATTTCTCCCTATTTTTAATAGCGGTTCTATCTGGACTCTTCCAAAGTAAATTTTCTATTGGTATTCTGTAATAAAATCAACTGTTTTGTTCATATTTCTTTTTCATTGGCTGTTGTGTAACTTAGTGCCAAAATATTAAGCTTGCTATTGGCATGTCTATAAATGCACGGCCTATGTTGTGTGCACTCGTGGTTCTTTTCAAACTTAACTTTCCCTTTGCTTTGCTTTCTGCCTCTTTTAATTTACTTTATCTCGCAGTAATATACATATCTTTGTGAAACACCTTAAATCTCTTCTGAAAAAGGCAGGTTGTAAATACATGCAAATATTATTTTTTCTTTGCTTTCCAACAACATCACTCTCAGATCTTCTTGGTCAGCAGAAGGACCCAAGTGATTACTTTTTAGCAGTATTGCCCTTCCTTCATCAGAACCTGCTTCCATGAGGATGGAAGGGCATCTTCTGCTTTCAGGTCCTTACTCCGCATTTTTGAACCCATAACTCTGGTGAAAAATACTGATTAAATGAGAAGAGTAGTGCAGTAGCTAAGTATATGGGCCTTGTGACCAGAATTCTTTCATATTCAATTCAGCTACCAGCTGGCAAATGACACTGCACAAGTGGCTTCTCTGTTCTTGACTTTCTCTCCTGTAAAATAGGGCTAAGGTGGTTATTTAGATTTATGTGGTTCATAGTGAACATGAAATTAGTGCAGTTAAATTTACATTGCATTTGAAAGGTTCTCAACACCAATAAATGCAGCAGGAGAGTTAGAGAATTAGAAGATCTTCTTAACTTTGTGTGTATGAGGGGGAGGTGGTGTCTGTGTGAGTGTGTGTGTGAGTGTGTGTGTGGTGTAACTGAGATTGAAGAACCTCATTTATATGCAGAATGAGCTTTACCACTAAGTCACATCCCTACTCTCCTTCTGGGATATTCTTGATGTAATTTATGAAGGGCATCAAGAAAATCAGTTAAAAATATTGACATTGCGTTTGTCTTTATTTTTTAAGTATTGTATCACTTTACTTTTCTGAATGGTGAAACCTGATTTTTTTTTTTTGCGTGTGTGTTTTCACCTGTTTCAAAGCATCAGAATGATGAAGTAAGAAGTGATGTAAGTCTACCAACAAAGGTCAAGTTGGTAATGATATCACTCAAAATGTCATATTAGGACTATTAGTGAGAAAAGAAAATTTGTATTCTCCTTAAGAAAATTTTTAAGGAAGAAATAAATATTTTGCTTCAAGATTTTTTCCCCTCAGGAAGAATAAATGTTTGGTTTTTTGTTTGTTTATTTTGCAACGACACCCCATGGTATTCAGGGATTAGTCCTAGTTCTGTGCTCAGGGATCAGTCCTTGCAGGGTTTCGGAGACCCTGTGGGGTGCCAGAAATCGAACCTAGGTTGTATATATGCAAGGCAAGTATACCTTACCTGCTTTATTGTCTCTCTGGTGAAAAGGCCTTCTTAAAAATTATACTTATTTTGGTTCTCTAAGAAAAATATGAGCATGCAAATATATTTTCTAGAGCATTAAACTCATTCAAAATATTTTTCCAGTAATTGTTGAGATATGGAGAGTTATGATGTATGTAAAACACCCCATTCCTCAAAGAATTTGTGTAGAGGAGCATGGAACTGAATGCTACATGTCAGATTTTGCAGTGCACACATGTATGCACATGCAAGAAGTAGGGACATGTTATTGAAGCGTAGCGGATCCAATATAGAAATTCCATCTCACCAGAAGTGATTCTTTTTTTTTTTTTTTTTGCTTTTTGGGTCACACCCGGCAATGCACAGGGGTCATTTCTGGCTTATGCACTCAGCAATTACCCCTGGTGGTGCTCAGGGGACCATATGGGATGCTGGGATTCGAACCCGGGTCGGCTGCGTGCAAGGCAAATGCCCTACCTGCTGGGCTATCACTCCAGCCCCTAGAAGTGATTCTTGAGGGCAGAACCAAGAGTCAGTCTTGAGCACCATTGGGTGTAACCTATATGCAAACAAACAAATAAACAAAATGGCAGAAAGGAAGTCCAGAGAGAATAGTGTGCCAGAATATAGGACTTTCAATTAATATTGGTATTCAGTAAATTCTAGGATGAGTTAATTGTGTGTGAGTATTGACCTGATTATTGATGTGTTGATCCAGAGTCATTTTATTTCTTAGCTATATTGATGAGTTCAGAATATCTCAGTATAATTAATGTATCTTGGTTTATATTGACGAAAAGACTGAAGAAAAGAGACAACTAGTTTTCTGATTTTACCTTGCTGGTATATAGTGAGGATAGGGTCCACCCAGTTCTAATGAACGCAGGCCTATGTGCTTATAAATGATTTTGGATGGATGCCAGACAAAACTTTGAGATTTTCTATAGATAATGAGAAACAGCTCAAAGCTTGGGACATGATAAATTCTGCTAAAAGATGAGTTTAATAGGATAGTTTAGAAGCAAACTTAGAATTATATAAAGACAGAGCCTGAAGAATGAAAGGAAAGTTGTGAGTACAAAGTCGGAATACTGAGTTCCTGG
The DNA here is from genome assembly GCF_027595985.1 of Sorex araneus. Lineage (NCBI taxonomy): Eukaryota > Metazoa > Chordata > Mammalia > Eulipotyphla > Soricidae > Sorex > Sorex araneus. The sequence continues at coordinate 121,590,481 of NC_073303.1, read as the reverse complement.
ATTAGAAAGTAGGGTAGCCAGATGTAGGAAAAATAAGCAGTAATAATACCAGGATGTTGATCTAAATATTTAGGTTTTAGATCTTGGTATAAATATGTCCAATGCAATTTGGGGGCATATTTATGTCTTAAATGATTTGTTATTTACTTAAAATTTGTATTTAGCTGAGTGTGTGTTTTATATAACAGCCTGCAAAGTTACTTTTAAATCCCTGGAGCTCTGAAGATTGCAGAAATACTTTCAGATACTATATGTAAGTTTAAGGGTTCTGAGGAAACCTACACTTTAAACCAACTGGATATCACTGTCACTGTATCACTGTCATCGATTTGCTCATCGATTTGCTTGAGCGGGCACCAGTAACGTCTGCATTGTGAGACTTGTTACTGTTTTTGGCATATCAAATACGCCATGAGTAGCTTGCCAGGCTCTGCTGTGTGGGCACGATACTCTCGGTAGCTTGCCGAGCTCTTCGAGAGGGGCGGAGGAATCGAACATGGGTTGGCTGCATGAAAAGCAAACGCCCTACTGCTGTGCTATCTATCCAGCCCCTTATAATAACAAATTGGTTACTTTAATTTTTTAATTTACGAAAAAAGATGGGATTTTTGCTAAAACAAATTAAAAGAGTTCAATTAATTGCCATCACATTAGGGAGAAGGTCATAAATGGATTTTGGACATTTGTAGAGGACCGACTTCCTGTAGTGCCATGGTTGAGAGTGCTTGGGGACCATCAGGGTTACAGCTACAGGTTCTTGATGGAGGTGGGGATGTGGGATCTGACATGGGCTCTATGTTTCAAATATCTCACAGTCCCTTTGTAACTGTTAAGGATCTGATAAAAAGGACATTAAGTTTGGGGTATTTTTGACATTTAAATATGAAGGAATTTAGCTTGTCTGTTGTCATTAAAGAACACTTACTGGTTGTAATACTAGTGTTTTCACTGACTATTCTGAAGACCACATTGTAATCTGTGCATTTGTAAAATATAACTTTGCCTTCTCTAATTTTCTCTCATAACTTACTAACATCTGCCCTACTCTGTCCTCAGAACAATTTCCTGAGCATTTTGAAACATACAGATGTAAGTGATATATAATGTGATAAAATTTGTAAAAACATTAACATTTATGCATAATCATTGTAATTTTGAATAAGACTACTTTGAATAATTTCACTAACAGCACTTTCTTCTGTTGCATAATTAATAATGGAAATTAGAAGGAGGATCAGTAGTGATATTTTTGAAACAGGCAAATTGCTTCACCCCCTTGAACTGTAATTCTTAATGTATGAAGGAGAGGTTGGGCTAGATTTTCTAGTCTTGCTTTGGCAGCTCTTTTACTGCTTGTGGCATCAAACAGAGGTTTGAATACCTTCTGTCCAAGTTCAGTTTCAAGTGTCCCAGTGGGGATCAATAAAGGGTTGGATTCCTTCTCAAATGGCATGTGGTGTGCAGAGTGATGGGGTGAGGAGTAGGATGTCTGGTTGCTGGTATTCTATCACAATCTTTTTAGCATCCATCCATCTCGTTTACCAATAGAAAGAATTTCAATCTAAATCTTCGGGTGTCTCTTGATTGCCAAGTCTTTGATTTAAAAATAAAAGGGGGGGAGTAGAATTTAAAGTCCTGGCCCTGGATTACAGAACAGAGAATGCCAAGTAGGGTGGTGGGGAGTTAGAGATGGGGGTCGGGAAGGTAGCACAAGGGCACTGGTTGAAGATCTTGGACACTTTAGCGGTGGAGACGTGAGGTCTCTGTACCCACCAAAACCATAATTGTCAGCGCTGTTTTATGCATCATCTGTATTTCAGCTGCATGTAATAATTAGATAGTTTTAAAATGAGTTTGCTAAGGAGGCGGGCCGTGGTAGGAGACCTTGAGTCATTGGTGGAGGAATGCTGATATTGACAGGAAGTTTGGCGTTGAACATTGTAAGGCTGAAATTATATTACTAAACTCCTGTCATTGTGAATCATGTACCTAAATAAAATTTGAAGGAAAAAATATATCACCCATAAATAACTAGATTATGAAGAGTCTCATGCAAACTCATATTTTGAATTTTTTTCAGGAAACTATTTTGGCTTGTCTGTAAAGTGGCTTAAGAAAAATAACTGCAGCCTAGGTTTACTGAAGAGATGCTTTTATTTCAAGTTTGAAACACGAATTGTATCACTAAAAAATGGGGTAAAGCTCTTGCTTTGGAGGATGTTTAAAAGCAATTTGTTCTTTCAAAAGGAATGAAAAATGCTTGCATGGAATCTGTGCAGTTCTAGGTAAACTCTTTCTGGAAGAAAGCCGATCTCTTTTTGCTATATAATGCAAAGCCAAATTTCAGCTCTAGCCAGAGCATTTTATTTTCACATAATATCGTGTCAGCCACTTGCTATTCCGCTCAGGTAAATGGCTGTGGCATGGCTGTGGTGGAGTGACGGCGCATCATGGACAGCCTGGGTAAAAGCGATTCCATTTAGCTAAGGAAAGTTCTGGTGAGATTCACTGCCTCTGTTTATTTACTTGAAATTTGGAGGTGTTGATTTGCAGACTGGTAATTAAAGGAATTCGCATGGCTGTGGAAGCTACACTAATTAAAGGCACTTAGGTTTCTGTGGGAAACTTTCCCACTCCTAACTCTCATTTGGGAAGTGACCAATTTGGAGATCGAAACTTTAGAAAATTAGACCTAAATTGCTTTCATACTGCTACTTCTGTGTCGAGATGCTACAGGATGTAGGGACTTTGGGATTTGAGCAAAACCAGGGTGGGCACCTCCCTGAGCAGCCCACCCCACCTCTTCCAAAGAATGATTGGTTCTGCAGCATGCTTGCTCAGAAACCTGCTAATTCTGTGGAAATGGAAGCAAGCTCTTTTGGTATTATTTGTTGCATTAGGAACTGTGGTAGTCTGAGCCTGGAAAAAGTAACTAACTCTTTGCCTAGTGGGCTACTGAGTTTAAAAATGCCCTGAGAAATTGCTATATTGAGCAAGCTGCAGAATTTAATGCAGATGCTCTATATTCCCAGGAGCTGAAGGGCGCCGTGTATCAGACAGTTTAAACTGGGCTGCCTATGATTCTGCATTTTTCCATAGGAAAAGCAGCTAAATCCCAAACTGAACAGCACACGATCTAAAATGTTTTAGAGCTGTGGCTCGCCCCTCGGTTCCTATTAGCATCAGCTTGGCACTGTGTCTTGTCTCGCAGACTGTGGAGAACATGCCTTTTCCACCCTTGAGGCAATAAAAATAAATTAAAGGGTGCGGCGTTAAATGAGTTGACTTTTGAGTAGTAGTTTTCATGCCTCCAACATTTGAAAATCAGCTTTTCCTTCGGAAGCAGCATTTGGCATCCTGAAACCAGGCATTCTTCGTGTGTGCCAGCCGGCAGTTCTTTTGATTTTATGGAGCTGTGTCAGTGTCAAACAGCCTTTGCTGGTACTTTTCTGGTCGTGTTCTCTGGGTAGTATCTATGACTAGAACTTTGTAACACAAAATAACACACCAATAAATGAACACAGTAGAAGGTAAGGATCTTGAGTTTTTTTTTTTTCTGGGACCCATCCAGATTATTATTATCCCCACATATCTCCATGTCACAGAGGCAAGAATTTTTGCAAAGAATGTCCCCAGGGTCCCACCAAATCCTTCTCTGTAGCAACTGGTCTGCTCAGCCTAGGCTCATTCTCTTTTTGCTTTCTCCAATTTTGCACTTTCTCTCAGTAATTCCGAAAGAGACTGGAGCATGTTCTTTTAATCCCAGGTGGAAGTTTATTTTTGTTTGGAACAAAGGTTTATCTTTCTTATTACCAAGTGTTCTCTCTAATTAGAAACCTTTCCCCCTAATCTCACAAATTTTGAATGGGGGTTGATTTAATTTTAGTGCATTGGTAAACTTAATGGTGGTAGAATCTGTGTTATTATCAAGTAGGCTTTAGCCATACACAAAAACTGGACCCTCTTCTATGAATTACAGAGAAAGAATGAAGCCTTTGGGATTCTGAAAAAAAAAAGTCTTTTGCATCCTGTGCTTCTGGGGTTGGGGTTCGGTGTATGGGTTGTTTTATTTCAAGACGTCAAATATGACCCACTTGGCCTGACTGCTATATTCCCTTCAGACTTGGTGATTTTGTTATTTTCTTTCCTAAAGTGTGCTCTGGTTGGTAAAGTTATTATGAAGAAAATGATATACGCATATATTTTGAACACTTAGGCAGTGTCAGGTACTGTTCCATAATTTTATACATGTCATACAACTGTTAAGAGATATTATTCTAGTTGTATTAATGGGAAGCAGAATTTCTGAGTCAAACAGCTTACTGGGGCTAAAGCCAACACTCGGAAGGAAGAAACTCTATTGATTGCTTATTAATTATTTGTTACTGTTAATTATTGTGTTTGAAGGGTTCTTGGAATATTGAACTTATTCACGTGATGATAAAAAAAATACTTCTGCTCTGTGTTAAGTAATTTTTTTTCTGAATATAGGTTTAAAATATTCCTGATAACGTTAACACATAGTACTTTTCAAGCAAAATGTTTGTTAAACAAAACTTTGTGTGTTAATTTTATATAATGTGAAGAATAACACAAATGAAACCATAAACAATATAATTTTGTCTTAATTGTGTCCTGAACTACTTAGATCACTGATTCCATCATCTGTTCTACTGTATCATTAGCTGAGTTTTTCTCACACTCATGTTACATCTCTACTATATCTTATTTCTTTTAGCTCTTCTTTAACCAGCATAGGAATTATTATGTCATCTACTGCTGTCATAATAAAAACATATATCAGAAATAAAATGAATTACTTATATAGAATATAAATGCTTTGGTCAGATATGATGTACTATGTTTTATAACTATAGAAATGTGATTCAAGTAGCCTAAATTCTGAAATTATCTAGTAAATATTCTGTAATGCACAAGGATAAAAAAAAATGTTGATTGCCTGAAGGCAAAGAATAGCTTTGCTGTACTTTAGTTGACCACTGTTGAAAGTCATTTTTTCTGTTTGTTGGTGTGTTTTTTGATGATCACTATTAGTTTTAATGCTATAGTTTTCCATTATGGTGTTTTATACTTACTTTTTATGATTTTTTTTATGTAGAAAGCTGTCTTTAACATTATAGACTTTAATGGAACTTCAGAGGATAGTTTACTCACAAAGGTATATAAAATAGTCTACATTTTGTCACCTATAATTTAGTTTATGGCAGTAAAGATTTTTCTCTAACCACTAACTTTTATTAAACATTTTCACACTTTTGTGCCATATATCAGACTCATATCTGTGATTTGTGATATACCAGTATAGCAAATTGTGATTTTAGGCATTCTTTTCTCAGAAGAGTTGGTTTCCCCTACCTTTTCAAATTCCCTACATAGATAAACTCAGACATGAGTGTGTACAGACTATGGAAAAACTGACTGCATTTGGCTTTGTTTACCAGAGTCCTTTTGAGCTATACTGAGAAGTTCAACCAATCAAACTATATCCCTGTAAGCCACGGATATGATTTGTTAATGTATGAGGGAAAAACAAGGTATAATAAAAATTCATAGTCAAATTAGATATTTAGTTTTTAAATTGCTACAAATAAAAATGACAAACCCAGAAAAGTAAAGAATTCAAAGTTCATTAAAATGGCCCATGAAATTTATTTAGGATTCATATTCATTTAAATTAATGAGACTGGTTTTGGCAAACTTATGTTATTTGATTTTCTAATCTAAAGGTGATTAAAGCTAGTTACATTGGGATCATACTGTTTAATTGTCTTCATTTAATATATATTGGACATTTTCCTGTATCATCATATTATTCTATGATTTTTTAAAAAATTATGTAGCAGTCAGTGACATGACCTTACAACATTTGAAACCAAACTGTGTTGGCATTGGGGCGATGCTATAACTTCTTAGAGCAAGACTGGTATTGAATTTTGCTGAACACTGATCTTTGTCTTCTCCAATTATCTCTGAGGATAAAGACCATGAAATTGAATTAATGGCCCTGAATTTGAGCAGTTTTGAAGTTTTTTGAATTATTGTTGAGTAGCTCTAATTATTACTTAATGATTAAATAGTATCCCATTTTGACTACATAAATAATAATAGCAGCCAGTATTTTTGCATGCTTAAAATCTTATTATTAGAACAGTGAACTTGTTAAACTCATTTCATTATAAAAATGATGGAAAATAGGACATTTTTTATCCCTATCTTACTATTATCAAAAGGATACCTAGGTTCACAGTGATTCACTTGAGGTCAAATAAGTAATGGTAGAAGCAGAATTTGAAATATAGTATTTGAAGAGTTAACATATAGGGGCCAGAGCAATAGTACAGTGGTTAGGGTGCTTGCTTTCAAGTGACTTACTCGAGTTCAATTCCCTGCACCCCACTTAGTCTTCTGAGCCCACCAGGAGTGATCCCTGAGTGCAGGGCCATGATTAATCCTTGCTCCTTGCTCAGTCAGGTGTGGTCCAAAAACAAACAAAAGAGATTTAACACTTACATTAACAGTTACAGAAAATAGGTTTGAAATCCAATATTTAAAATTTATTAACTCTACTAAAAGTTCTATGCAATACAAACATATTTTCAGAGTTTTTAATTTATTGTGGAATTGGTAATACCTATCCAAATATAGCTGAGGACACCTACTTATATGTAAAGCTAAACTCCTGAAATTCCATAAAGTTGTAAATCAATAAGTTGATAAAATATTTTCGAAAACTGTGTATCTTTTATAGAAGTATGTGAATTTAAAAATATTAAGTATAAATCAGTATAAATAATTTTATGATAATACCTTAAAGTTTACATGAAATAGATTTGTACTACAAATATACAATTTCATAAGAGGGAGGAGAATTAAGAAAACTTTAAGAGGAAAATCTGAAGATTTGTAAAAGTATATTTTATATTAATAAGGGAATATTGGCTTTCTGTTAGAAAATATTATAATCAATGCTTAAGTATCTATGAATCACGATCGTGATAGCCGTTAAACACCGATTTTTCAGGCGGGCCCAGTAACATCTCATTTTGTCCTTTCCCTGAGATCTTAGAAGTCCATCTGGACTTGGCCCTCCCAACGATGTTGCACTGGGGGCTCTTCAGGGTCACGGGAATGAGATCCAGCTTGTTACTGGATTTTGCATATAAATACACCATGGGAAGCTTGCAAGGCTGTCCCAAGTGGGCAGGAAACTCTCAGAAGACTGCCAGTTTCTCCCAGAGGGAGAAGTAGGCTAAAGATATCACTTCTTAGAGCTTGCTTTTAAGTCTCTGGTTGTTGACCGTTGATGGGATTACGCACACCTGGGTTCCTCTGCCGGTACCTTCATGCATGAGGCCTGTCCGAACGTGTAGAGAAGAGCCTCCAGCATGGCTGCAGCTAGGTTCTGGTGGTCTTCGGCCAACAGGAGCTCTGCTTGGGGTGGGGAGGGAAGCTGGAGCCCGTCCCCTCTGAGGGGCCCCCGGGAAGACAGCTAGGTGTGCGGGCAAGAGACTCTCTTAAGTATCTACAGTAATATTAGAATAAAATCTTTATGTATATTAAAAAATCTCCTGGACAGATATAGAACACTCATGCACATGAAACATTAACTGTTGAAAGAATATAAAATCCCTTAGCAAATCAAAAGTTGAAAGAATATAAAATCCCTAGAAGTAAACAGATCTTTCTTGATCTAGTATAAGGCCACCATAGGAATCATGAGTGAGTCATACCCGGTGGCTAAGTCCTGAGAAGTTTATCTTGTTTTTTGTTTTTTAAAGTTTTATTTACTTTAAAGTTTTATTTATTTATTTTTGGGGGTCAGACCCAAAATAAATATAGGGTAAGTTTTTATAAATAATTTACTTCTTATTTGTTCATATAGTTATATTAGTGCCTTCATCTTCAGTGGACAGGAGAAAACCCTGAGAACTGCCAGGTTTGACCCCAGAAAAAAGTATTCATATTCTTTTGGTTTTTATTCCTATCTTTAACTTGTTTACCTATCTGTCATATGTATTAAAAAATAATTTCTTCTTGCATTTAATAACTTTAAATACATTATGTTCAAATGTAGTCAGACTAAGTGGTCACTTAAAATATGACTCAATTTATTTCTAAAAATTATTTTTATTTGATTGTCAAGACTGAAATAGTTTAATCTTTTAGAGAGAAATAAAAACCAGGCCTTCTTTTCAAGTCCTCTTCTGGGCTCTGTTAATCTCATCTGTGATTACCAATTTTGTTAAAATTTAATTCCTCATTAAATATATATCATTATTATGCTATTCTGTTAGCTTAGTTCAAATAGCACTTAGGCTCATTAGATTCCAACTTCTTTTATTATGTATAATTTAACATTTTTAAAGACACGTCTTGAATGTATTTTGCAAATTATTTTTAAAACATAGCCTTGTTATTCTTAATGGTGAACACTTTCTTTTTACAAAATAGGAGAAACATCTTTTAGTAATGTATGCCTATATGATGTGCTTTATGAGAACTAACAGATCTGATACTCTTTTGGCTAATGTCACATATGCATGTCATAGCCAAATGACATAAGTTCTTTCTAAATCTCCTTCCTTGAGATTATGATAGTTTTTCCTTTTTTATCTTTTTTTTTCTTTCTGTGCAATCTATTTTGGGAACATAATGGTTTGGGGGATGAAAAGAGAGATTTGGGGGACATAAAACCTTGAGCTTTTATTATTGCTTTTAAAAAATATAACAAGGGTATACTTGGTATTAGTTTTGAATGCTTTATTTAATCTCAAATATGAGCATTTCATCTAAGCTTAGCAATTTTTAATATATATGAATGTTTTTGTTGTTGTTTTGGGGTCAACCCCTGTGGTGCCCAGGGCTTACTCCTGCCTCTGTGCTCAGGGATCATTCCTGATAGTATTCAGGGGACTGTATGCAGAGCCTCGGATTAAATCCACACTGAACATGTGCAAGGCAAAATGTCTAACTGTCTGTACTTCCTCTCCAGCCCAATTATTAATATTAGATGCATTAATTTACCACTTTCTCTGTTTATTAAATTTAATATTATCTGTAAGTTATGGATAGTAAATTTCTAAGATTCTTCTCTAGTCTTATGAACTCTTTTTTATTTCTATGTATTCTCATTCCTTCTTTGCCTTTTTCTTCTTTCGCTATCAGCATCACTATTTCAGTTTCCCTGAACCATCATGAGGTATGCTCTGTATTGCTTGCTATTATATCTATAACTTTGGTTATTGTATCATTGGATTTTTATTGTAGTAGTCAGTCCTTACATATTTTGCTTATTTGAAAGACTGCACCAAATACTATTGCATCTTATAAGGCAACTATGGTTTTAGGGAATACAAGGAAAGCCTTTATTTCTTTTTATTATTATGATTTGTGTCTTATGTTCCAATTTCTCCACTATGTCTCAGCCCCAAATCCCTGAAGATCCTTAATTTGTATTTATTTTTTACCAGATTGAGATAAAAGGAAGACAACTAGGTTTCTGGGATGTTATTGTCCTCAACTTTCTGCTGGTTGTTTGCTTCCCTCTCTTCAGAGGAGAACAGGGTGAAACCAGGACTTTTGCCCTGTTCCTGGTCAGGGCAGTTGAATACTTAGCCCGTGATACTTTCTCCTTATCAGCAAAGGTCCTAGTGAGGTTTGTGAATTCTTTGCCATTGTGATTAGACCAACACTGAGATATGTGGGAGGCTAATAATAGGAAGGAATTTTGTGGTTATTGATAAAATACAGATTTGGCCCTAGGATCTATCTCAAATACTGGAGAACGAAATAGTGCAAAAGAGAGGTCTAGATGATTGAGGAAGATGGAAGATTCTTTGTCACACTTAGGGCTGTTTCTTGTTCACTATTAGTATTTCAATAGCAAGGGTCTTTTAAAGGAGCAGTTTCATTCACTCACATCTTCTTAGACCTTCACTTCTATATTGTAGAAAGCAGTTTTTAAACTAATCTAGTTAGGGATAATTCTCTTCTAAACGCATTCCTTGTATTCCTCTGTTAATGAGTTTATCTCAATTGCAGTAGTTGAATTGCAGGTTCTTTAATTGTAATTAATGGATTTAATTGACACAACATTGGTATACAGCACCATATAAGTTTCAGAAGTACCATTTCACCACTGTCACTGTCACTGTCATCCTATTGCTCATAGATTTGCTTGAGTGGACATCAGTAATGTCTCCATTGTGAGACTTGTTGTTACTTTTTTTTGGCATATGGAGTACGCAATGGGCAGCTTGCCAGGCTCTGCCATGTGGGCAAGATACTCTCGGCAGCTTGCTGGGCTCTCCAAGAGGGGTGGAGGAATCGAACCTTTGTCGGCTGTGTGCAAGGCAACTCTCTACCCACTGTGCTATCGCTCCAGCTCCTCAGCAAATTTTTATGCCATCCTTCCCCCATCACCAAACTTCTATTTATAACCCATCTTTGTCCAGTCCATCCTCTCTATCCCTCTATCCATTCCATCCTCCTTCCCTCTGTGGTAGCCATACTTTCATTTTGAATTTACTTTTTTCATTGACTTTATTGGTTTGTAATATTATGGCATTCTGCACCTCTAAATGTTAGTTTCACAGCTCTTTATGTGTGTAATTCTCACCTTGCTCTACACCAAAATTTCAAGCTCCTTCAACACAGCACTGACCCGGCTGCTGTTTCTTCCCACCTCTTTCCCTTTCCCTCTGGGTAGCTACCATTGTATTTACCAAGTATAAGAGTTAGTTTTAATGTTTTTTGCCAGTAATTTGCTTTATTAACTAATATTCTACATGCATGAAACCACATGGACAGGTGTTTTAGTTTCTCCTTTTATTTAGCACAATTGCATCAAGACTCATCAATTTCATCTCAAAAGACACAGTTTAATCTTCTTTTCTTTCTTAACAGAGTAATATTTGGTTTGGTGTATATACCACATCTTTTTTTTTCTTATTCAAAGACATTCTTTTTTTATTTTATAATGTAGTTGACAATGTTTGATTGCATTTAATATTTGAGCACCAATCTTACCAACATCACACCTTCTTTCCACCATATTTTGGATGTTTCTATCTTGAATCCCAACCCCTGCCCCAAAGCTGAACCAAAATAATTTATTTTGTATTGTTTGTTATGAAAAATCATTGAAAATGCTCCAAGAAAAGTTTCCTTACAGGAAAGAGTATACCACACCTTCTTTATCCAGTCACTGATTATGGAATTTGGGTTCATGTCTTTGTTTGTTTTTTTTGGGTGGGGGGGGGGCGCACATCTGGCATGATCACACCTTCCATCTGAGTCTGCACTCAGGGATCATTCCTGGAGTTCTCAGAGGACTATATGAAGTGCCGGGGATTGAACCCAGGCTGGTTGTGCACAAGATGACCACCTTACCCTCTGTACACTGCCTCCAGTCCTGGACTCTTTTTATTGTTGTGAATACGGCTGCAGTGAATGCAGGGATGCAAGTATACTTGTGATTTAGTGTTTTGTATCTTTGGTATCACTGCCTAGGGGTGATAGACATGGATCATATGCTATTTCCATTGTTTTGAAGGACTAGCTCACCTATCTGGTGATCAGCATTCTGTTTCAGAAACTGTAGTTTTGATTTTGTTTGTGTGACCTTTTCTTGGGACATCTTCCTTAAAAGAGTGTTGATAATTATCCCTTGATAATCTTAGATCTACAGGTTGCTTTTAAAATTTGGAGGCTGGAGCAATAGCACAGCGGGTAGGGTGTTTGCCTTGCATGCGGCCAACCCGGGTTTGATTCCCAGCATCCCATATGGTCGCCCTAGCATCGCTAGGGGTCATTCCTGAGTGCAGAGCCAGGAGTAACCCCTGTGCATCGCCAGGTGTGACCCAAAAAGCAAAATAAGATAAAATTTGCTACAACAGCACAATATAAATCCTTTTAAAAAATTGATTCATGTGGTTCTTAAATACTTTTTATAACCAAATGAGGACAGTGAAGTTCATTGAATTGTGCTTTAAACAGATCAACTATAACTACCTGTTTGAAGAAATCTTTCAATTTCACTACCTTGATGAACATCTTATATAATATATGTATACATTTATACATATTACCTATATATGTATATATTTACATGGACATACATTCATATATACATTTATTCATATATACACACAACATATGCACCTTGATTTTTATTGTTCATTCCTCATTTTGCTTTCTCCTAAGAGCTTACAAATTTTCAGCAACTGCATAGGGAATCCTGGCATATTATTATTAGTTTTGCTTTTATTAAGGCCCTGTGATTTACAGTTTTTCTAATGGAGATTTTAGTCTATGGTGTTTTGACAACAGTTCCAGCACCAGTGTCAACTTTCCTGCTCCAGTGACCCTAAGTTCCCTTCCACATTACTAAGTTTGAGTGCTGAAGTGTGAGTCTCCTTCTTACAGTATTGTTGACTCTGTGGGTTATATACAAATCTCACCCCTCTACACCACCAGTGTGACCAAACCCCACCCAAACCCTGCTGCTTCTGTCTGCCTCATATTACTTACCCTATTGATTATGTTCCTTCCCTGCCTTTCTCACTTCTAGATATTTTTTCTGGTTTGGGGGGCTCAACTAACAGTGCTCATGGCTTACTCCTGATACTACACTCAGGAATCCAACTTGATGGGCTCTAGGGACTATATGGGGTACCAGGGATTAAACCCAGATCAACCGTGTGCAAGGTGAATGTCCTATCTGCTATACTATCTCTCCAGGCCCTAGATTTTTGAGAATATTTTAGATCTTTCACTCATCAGAAGCTCATAAAAGTATAAAAATTTTAAAACCTGTCTCCGTATCTCTCTTCCCACACCCTCACTCCAAGATTTTTATAGGCTGCCACGTAGTATAAGAATGAAAGCAAACCGAGTGACAGAGGTACACTCCTGTGCAGGTCAATCTCCAGTGATCTTGGGGAAGCATGTTATGATGCAGTTCCTTCCCAGCTTCTCCATGAGCTTGATCTCCAGAGAGCATAATAATACAGAAGCTGACTTGATAATATGGTTTGTGTCGTTAGATGTGGAATTGGAGATCTCAAGGAAAATGACACTACAGAATTAATGACTCAAGTTATGCTCCAGTGCACACTCCATTGCTTCCCGAATGGAACAGGGTGTGATTGAGCAAAAGAGCTGAAATATAGAGGACACTGTGATCTCCTGTGGCTCCAGCTCTTATCTTGCCTCTCACACTGCTGGAGAAATGTTGCAGCTGATATCTGCTTCACTTTTCTTCTTTCCCCAGGTCTGAACAGAGGTCAGAGGGGTTCGCATTAAATCTATTAGGGTACAGGAAGACTGAGTTCCGGGTTCCCCTCCAGAGCTACTGAATCTTTGGGGATGGGTCATCTAAGTCTGCAATCAAATTCACACCGAGAATAGAAGAAATAATAAAACAGAGAACAAAGAAAGACAGAATCACTTGTAGACACCATGCTTTCTCTTTTAGGACTTCCATTTTAGGAATACACTGGAAACCAGAATACGCTTGCACGCTTTTCATGCTTCTTTGGTTTTTGAGCCAGACTTTAGCTTCACTCCAAGATTGCGTCCTGGAGTGAGAAGTATGGTGAACTTGGGCAGGTGAATGCTTCCTTTTTGCTCTCCAGAGGGAGAGAGTAATTTGGAGCCCCGCAGGCACTAGCATTGAATATTACATTTAATAGACTGTGAGTTTGATCCCCAGTGTGTGGGGTGGGCGGGGGGAGGGAAGCTAAGCAATAGTGAATGGCATCCAGTCTTCAAATTTAACTTCTTGCATTTGTTGACAGGAACTACTTATTTATATTTTTCCAAGCCAAGGGTAAAATACCTTAGGTATCTTAACGCAGGCAGAAGGAAACTGAAGGGATAATTTTCTAAACAATGGCACTAGGGCAAGTTTGGATATGTATATGTAAACTGTCCATTATTTTGTTTCATGCGGCTTGCACAATACTGGGTCTAAGTAATAGTGACACAATAGGAAACCAAAATGACAACAAAGAGCATCAACAAAAACATACCCAAGGCAGAGGAACACCCAAAACATACACATGAATCTGCGTTGAAGGCAAACCAGAATCTGAGCACAGAAACATGTTCGTGTCTAGATTTTACAAATTAGATGTAATTGTTTATGAGCGTGAGTAAACCATGGATTTAAGACTCCTATGTATATTGGTTTATATCTTTATATATAAACATGTGTATATATGTTTATTGGGTTTTGGGATACCCCTGAGCATGTTTAGGAATTATCCTGACAGTGCTCAGGGGATAATCTGAGGTGCCAAGAACAAAACCAGGGTCAGCCATGTACAAAGCAAGTTCCTTAACCTCATTCCTGTCACTCTGATCAGTCAATTAAATATTCTCCAGAGTGCAGATTCCCCTGGCTTGGTTGCCAGCGCACTGAGAATCATGTCAATTCTGTCGAATCTGATATTCTGCAATTTTCCCTTTGAGGTGGGGAAAGGCTGTGTTTTTCTTTGGCTCCAGTGAGAGAGGATGATTGGGCTTGAGTAGCTGCCGCAGAGAGCTGTAAGTTTTCATTTAGCAGACCGTGTAATCCACATCGAAGTAAGAATTTCCTAACTTGGCAGCGTTAAGAGAGGTAGGAAATGCATTTTCCCTCTGCGTGTAAAGGAGGAAGTAGGATTCCATCTAATTTGAAACAAAGCTGGCTGGCGAGGCTGGTGTCCTTACTCCTGGTGTGCCAGGTGGCCCTGGATGCCGGGGTGCACCGGGGGTGTCTTCTTGAGGGGGGTGCAGGGTTAAGGACACAGCACCCATGCACGGAGCCACTGGAGGAGGCTCGTTTATGTGAGCTCTCCACCTTTTGGCTTACCCTATAACTTCTGCCTGTGAAGGTGCTTGCTTTTATGAGCTCGTGGCTTTGTTGCCATAGGCAGAGGATATTTTCTTTTTAAGAGCGCCCTTAGATGCTTCCTCCAGGTTGCGGCTGCAGGAGCTGTGTGGATAAGCTGGCTTTGTTATCGCTGGCACCCTCCCTGCCTCCTAATTCTCCAGAGATCGTGTGTTCATCTTAAAAATATAGCCGTATCGAGTGCCTCTGTGTCTTTAGACTCTTTTAATGTGCTAGTATAAAGTAAAAGTCTTTTTGAAGATATGTTTTATGGGGAAGTGCTTTCTAGGACCTCTCTGGAGACCTTTTGAGGGCTGGATCGGGATCCCTTTATGGGGGTTTAATGACAACATAGAACACTTGTTATCAAATGCCCTTTGGATAGGTATCCCAGGGCATGTCCCAATTAGAGAAGAGAGAGCATGTTAATTTTGTTGTTACCTGTACGATTAAAGCCATCCCCCCCACACCGTGACCCTTGTCTTGTTAGAAGTTTGTAACTCGTGGTCTCTTGGAGGGTGTGTGTGTGTGTGTGTGTGTGTGTGTGTGTGTGTGTGTGTGTGTGTGTGTGTGTGTGTATGTTTCATTCCTCCAAAGATGAGCGCTATCAGCAAACAGAATGGGAAATCTATGAAATTAGGCAAATTCTCGTAAAGTGCATATTCCAGCCGGCCCGCGGGATCCACAACAATGCTTTGTTTTGTGTGAGGTTTTATTTATTTTTGAAAAAAATTTTTTTTTTGTGGCAGTTCAGAGAACATGTGTGCAGGACCGTACAGGCTTGGAGACAATATTCATCATTATTTACTGTGTCAAACCCAAACAAAGAGCCAAATTGGCCGCATTCCAGGAGCAGGAGACCACACCTATTTGTGAAAAAAAAAATGAAATGTATTTTTGTCTTGCCTCCCCTGTGTTCAAGGTTCAAGGTGATGGTGCTGGGACATGTCCTTTGGGGAAGTCACAGAGGTGGCTGGCCACGGTGCTGCTTCCACACAGCCCTACAGGAAACAGGCTTGTGCACCAGCCTAATGGAAATAAGAGGGCGCAGGGAGGGACGGAGAGTGGCAGATGGGCATGTTTGGGCCGGAACCTCCAATTTCCAACTGATTCCTTCTTTCAGACATCTCCTAAATATCTACCCATCCTGGCATCTCCTAAAACACTAGAGTCTTCGAAGAGTAGGACGTGAGTGCTACATTGCTGGAAGCTCGTGCTCCTCCGGAGACTCCCACAGACAGCAAAAGCATCGGATTCTTTGCATTGACTTTCAATCCTGTCGCTGCCCCGCTAGCAAGGGCCCTTTAGTAAATCACGTCCCTGGACGCTGAGTGGCATCGTGCAGGATGGGGGAGGGGAAGTAACATTTAGGGTCAGCCGGAAGTTAGCCTGCCCAGAATAGAGAAAGCAACGTGATTGTGCCAGGCTTGGGGATTATTTGGGCGAATGATGGACCAGCATTAAAGAAGTCAACAAATTAGGAACGATTCCATTGGAAATAATTGTGTGACACATGAGCAGCTGAGTGCAAAGGTGTCTTTCCATGATTGAATCAGGGAGCTAGTAGAAAAAACAGAATATCAGAGAGTGTCAACTGAGAAAGAGACACTGTCACTGTCATCCCGTTGCTCATCGATTTGTTCGAGCGGGCACCAGTAACATCTCTCATTGACAGACTTATTGTTACTTATTGTTACTCATTGAGAGACTTATTGTTACTTGATACTCTCAGTAGCTTTGCGGGCTCTCCGAGAGGGGCAGAGGAATCGAACTCCGGTCCGCCGCATGAAAGGCGAACGCCCAACTGCTGTGCTATGGCTCCAGCCCACTGAAAAAGAATATATATTTATTCTTTTTAATATATATATTTAATATATATTTTTCTGAAGTCAGTTTTCGGTAGTGATTTGGATTTGTTCATAGTGGTTCTCAGAATCCCTGTCACAGGTCAGAGAGATAACTCAATGGGCATGTGCACACGTTTTGCATACAAAAAATCTAGGTTGGGGCCCCCCGAAAGGGTTGTGTTTCCCCTGGGCAATGCCTGAGCACAGAGCTGAGAGTAAACCCTAAGTATTACCTGGCGTGGTTCCAAAACAAAGAAAAACAATAAGAACAATAACCAAATCAGGTGCAGAGTTTGTTAAAACACAAGGATTTGAGTCCTACTTTGAGATTTTCTGAAATTAGTAAATTTGGCATGGAGCATGAATTTCAAGCACATTCAAGGACAGGGCTTGAAGAGCCACTGTTTGCTGTCAGCCTCCTTGTCATCAACCCGTGAAGTCAGCCGCATTCTGAGAACAGCTATTCCATGCATTTCGGGTGGGGGGCTTTGGGTGGGGGGCTTGAGGCAGGGGAAGAACCAATCAATAATTCATTGCACATATGTAGAGCCACTTTAACAAGGGAAGCTCAGAAAGGGTATTATGAAAATTAAAAAGCTTCAAAAGGACTATAGATCCATTAGATAAGACAGGGTTAGATTTAAATGTTATTCGTTAAGGAGCATTTAAAGCAGTTATATATAGAATGATCAAAAGTTGAAAATATTTTTTCGTGGATTTTTCTCTAATATTATTTTCAGAGAATTGATATTTTTTTCTTTTCTTTCCTGAATGTAGGTCTAGGCCTATTGAATGTATTTTAAGACACTCACCTTTGCCTCTTGACACGGCTGATGTCTTCAGAGAACTTATTTAGGACAGCAATAGCTGTCTCAAGTGGTGTGCAGGAGGACCAGGGACTCCACAGAAGGAAGGACCACAACCCAGAGTGGGCTCATACTAGACTAACCATGTACCTTAACCACTGCTCTACCTCTTGACCTTTCCAGAACCATTTTTTTAAAAATTAATTAATTAATGCTTTTTGGGTCATACCCGGCTATGCACAGGGGTTATTCCTGGCTCTGCACTCAGAAATTACTCCTGGTGGTGCTTAGGGGACCATATGGGATGCTAGGAATCGAACCCGGGTCGGCCACATGCAAAGCAAACACCCTGCCTGCTGTGTTATCGCTCCAGCCCCACCAGAACCCTTTAAAAATGCGGAAATATTGATTATTTTCTCAGGTTTTATTGCACCTGATTTCCTAAAAGCCAACGCATATGTTGTCTTGGATTTGCTCTAGAAATACAAAGAAATAAGCATCATTTTGTAGTAAAACAAACCAACAAAAACCTTGCTCTTTGCTTTCTATTTCAATAAATATTTTTATTTTTAGTATTCTTGGTGAAATAAGATCATTTTTATTGAAACTAATTTAGAAATATGTGAGGGGAGAGAGAAGGACGGAAGTACGTGTTCAAGAAAGAACACTGACTTCTTCAAGGTGGCAATAGTCAAGCAGAGAAACCAAGACAAAGGCAAGAGAGATGATGCATGTTCAATGGAGAACATGTGCTTAAAGAGCAAGCCAGATTACATAACTTTTAAAGGGCCTCTCTTTAATTGGTACTCATTTCATTTAGTTGCATAATTTTGCAGGCCTTATAAATTAGAGTTGTAGAATTTTGTTACATACAAATACAAACTTCATTTTGATGATGCTTTGAAATTTTTAAAGAAAATATGTTTTCTGTTGTTCAAACTTAAAAGTTATATATTTACTTCATTTAATAAGTACCCACTGTATATTCTATAGTAGAGATTGTATGGATAGATTCAAATTCTTTCCTTGCTTATAGTGTTTTAAAAACCATATTCTTCTCTACATCTGCTTTCACAAGTGTAGAGTTTCATGGTGTCAAGGGAAATAAACTTTGTCCAACAATGTAAAGCTATAATTTCTTTCACTGTGTGGGGCTTGGACCCAAGATCTCAACTGTGCATGTTCCACCAGTAACCCACATTCCCAGCCTCAGTTGTAATATTGATAGAATGCATTTTTAAATACATTTTATTTATGACTATACTTTCAGGGATGGCTGGAGCAATAGCACAGCGGTTGGGCGTTCGCCTTTCATGCGGCCGACCTGAGTTCGATTCCTCTGCCCCTCTCGGAGTGCCCGACAAGCTACCGAGAGTATCGCACCCGCTTGCCAGAGCCTGGCAAGCTACCCGTGCGTATTGGATATGCCAAAAACAGTAACAATAAGTCTCTCAATGGAGACGTTACTGGTGCCCGCTCGAACAAATTGATGAGCAATGGAATGACAGTGACAGTGACTTTCAGGGATCATTTCTATAGTTGGTTACTAGAGCAGTTTCTCTGATCGTGTAGGGCTCCCGGACCTATGAGGGGGAGCCAGAGCACCCTCTCCTGAGTGTGAGCCCAAATCTAGATGTTGCTTTTGCAGCTGCCGTTTTTCGTTGATGAGTCTTCCATTCCTTCGGAAGAGTGAGAGGGAGAAGATGCAGTCTGAGTGGTTCTGGTAAAAACAAAACAAATCATTATATTTAGGCACTGTGGTTTACAATATTGTTAACAATAGTTTCAGGCATGTCATCATTTAGGCCAAAGCCCACCCCTAGTGTCAGCATCTCTCCATCAATTTCCCAAAATCCCCTTCAGCCCCCACCCTAGGCAGGAAGTATACAATAATAACTAAAGCTTCTTTTTTTTTTTTCTTTTTGGGTCACACCCGGCAATGCACAGGGATTACTCCTGACTCTGCACTCAGGAATTTCTCCTGGCGGTGCTCTGGGGATCATATGGGATGCTGGGAATCGAACCTGGGTTGGCCGCGTGCAAGGCAAACACCCTACCTGCTGTGCTATCACTCCAGCCCCTAATAACTAAAGCTTTTTAATGAGTTTGCCAATTGTAGGAATTTAAAACAATGTGTCTATGCTATTTTTTTTTAACTTTAATTTCTCCCTGATTTGGTCTTCAGTTTTCCTCACAGTAAAATTTAACTTAAAATTATTATTATTCTTATTATTATTTTGGCCACACATGGAAGTTCATGGGGCTTATGCCTGGCTCTGGGCTCATGGATCATTTCTCAGGTGTTCAGGAAACCACAGGCATTACAGGGAGATCAAACCTAGGTTGGCCACGTGTAAAGCATGTACCTTAAACCCCTATACTAACCCTCTGGCCTCCAAGATGAAAAACTCTTATGTGGACTGGAAAGATAGTAGATAGTACAGCATATAGCAGGTAGGGCACTTGCTTTGCACGCCGCCAATCTGGGTTCCATTTCTGGCACCCCCTATAGTCCCTTGAGTCCTTCCAGGAGTGATCTTTGAACTCAGGGCCAGGAGTAACTCCTGAACAACTGTGGGTGTGGCTCCCCAAGCAAAAACTAAAAAGAAAAAAAAAATTTCGAGGGGGATGCAGCTGGGCCACACCCAGCAGTGTGCAGGGCTTACTCCTTGCTCTGTGCTCAGGGATCACCTCTGGTGGGCCGTGGGGACCACATGGGGTGCAGGAGTTGAACCTGAGTCAGCTGCATGCAAAGAAAATACCTTACCCACTGTATTATGCTCTTGCCCCAAGAAAATTTCTTCTGTAAGTGTTAGATGACAGGATGATTCGAAGGAACCATACTTGGTGATTCTAGTTACAAATTTAGGTAGCATCTAATTCTAACAGACATAGTTATAAAAAGTGCATCGGTATTTGGGATTTCGAAGAAGCCTTCTCTGCTCTTCCCATGATGACATGTCCTTTATGAAAAATTAAATGTATGCTTTAAATGCATAAAATTTGTCTTCTTAGCTAGATTATCAGCTCTCATCTGTCTGGGAAGGCAGAAAGAGTAGTAAGTCCAGCCATCCTGTCCACTATGAACCCTGCACAACTCCATCTCCTGCCATACTCTTCACTCTCAGTAAATATTAGTTAAATGAATACAAAGGGAGTAAAAGGACAAAAAGATACACAAAAGTCTCGTAAAGAAAATAATACCTTCTTGCATTCTTTGTACTTAGTGCTGTTTATGGGTATTTCATTATTCAAATAAGCATAATTATTTAAAATACATAATTCTAGTAATTAGTATTCCTTTTTTATTTCTTCTAACCCTAAAGATAGGGTTACCATCTTTAATAAACTGAAAATGGCTCTATGGAGTTCTGGACTGAGACCTGATTACAAAATATTTGAATTTTAATGCCATCTCTGTCACCAACTTCCTGGGTCAATGCACAAGGCACTTACTAATGAACTGAATTTTTTCAATGCCTGAGTTACTTTCTGAGAGTAAATTAGTCATTAGAGATTCTAGTTCAAATTTATCTGTATTCCCTCATCTGATTTTATTTTTCCTGTGATGTCAGTGTTTAATCTACTTTGTAAGATGAGTTACTGCTTGTTAGGTTTGCATATGTTATAGAAAAAATTTGTTAGTTTCTTATTAGCATAATTCAGTTAATTTGGGGGCTCTAAAACCAAGATATTTTAGGGCAAGAATAAAGAACATTTAGAGGATTTATACTCTTTATGATTTATATAAGAAGTAAAAATACTGCCATCTATAAAATTCGCTAAAGACTTTATAGCAAAGTATATTATTTTCTTTTTCTAAAGTAAAAGAGTTCTCTTTTCTCCCTAAAGGAACAATTTGAATAAAACATAACCCCCTTTCCATGGTTTTACAATAGAGCATTGGCAAATTGAACCCTCCATTAAAAATTCTCTAATAAATTGAACCCTCCATTAAAAATTTCTAATATCTTTTTATTAGCATTTCAAAACTCAATTTAAATATTCACAGATCCCAGTTTTAATAAACTTGACAGAATTCAGGTAATTTCCTTCAACTTTCTAGATTGAAGGACAGCAGTTGGTAAAGATATAAAAAAAGATGTACAGCTCTGAGCAAATCCCCAAATCAATTATATATAAGAAATAACATAACACATGGAAAGAAATTAATCAAAAAGAAGAATTTCTACTATATGATTCTCTGTTCTGTTACCTGCAGGCAACAAACGCAAATGAAAAAATCAACATTCTTTGGGCAGATAAGGGAAAATTAATAAAAATGTTTCCTTCCTCCTAGATCCCCTGATGCAACTATTGTTAAAAGTAAGGGACTGCAAGGAAGAACTTACTCTTTTAAAAGGTTGGGTTTTTTTTTTTTACTTAAAAAAATATGGTTTTATTCTTTTTATTCTGCTGAGTTATGTTAGTCTAGATTTCCTCTGTCCAAGGAAAAACCACCTGTCCTGCTCCCCATTACAAGGCTCCGTAGAATATGCACAATTTAAACCTACTAGGAGCCAAGGAAGAAGCATGGTGAGATGCCTAGAGGAGGTTGATGGTTCACAAGGAGATCTTGAGTGTGTCTGATGAACATTCTAAGAGGAACTACTGAGAACTACAATGTGTCTGTCCTGAACTGAGGAAAAAGAGAGTAGTATTCTTTATTTTTTATTTTTTTGCTTTTTGCTTTTTGGGTCACATCTAGTGATGCACAGGGGTTACTCCTGGCTCTGCAATCAGGAATTACTCCTGGCGGTGCTCAGGGGACCTTATGGGATGCTGGGAATCAAACCCAGGTTGGCCACTTGCAAGGCAAATGCCTTCCCCGCTGTGCTATTGCTCCAGCCCTGAGAGTAGTATTCTAAAGAGGTAAAAAAACAAAACAAAAAGTGAGCCTGTGCTGTAATGAGATCTGGAGGGTACATTTTGGGGGAGTTTCTGCTTTTATTTTAGAAGGGAATTTTTATTTTCTACTTTCAACTGAACAAGCCCTTGGATGTATAGAATACATCATACTAAAAACCTACTTTGTTACAAGGGCTTATTGTCTGATTATTATCCCAAGTGAACAAAGAAGTATGAGCAAGAGTACAGACTGTTAGGTAATGATAATACATCCAATTTAAGTATCAGCCCACTGCTTCATTTACATCATAGATCAAAAATATAAATTTAAATTAGAATGAAAGTTGTAATTTCACTCATTTCACTGGCTAATTAAAATATAGCAGAACTAGACTGGATTTTGTTGCCTTTGTGTATGATTTCTGTGTATTACCTTTTAAATTGGAACCAAATTTGTCATTCCTATTTTATATTTTAATGCCATTTGAGAAGTTGCTTCACTGGATAAATGTGACTCACTTATTACATAATACCTAAACCTTGGAATAAATTATTGCTTGAATTGTCATTTGAAGATCCTAGTATGTTTAGATACATGAAATTTATGTATCTCATAGAGAGCTGATACATTTCTATATAGATATTCAAATAGATATAAAATTATATTGATATGCATGAGATGTTATATGCCTTATAGATTAAGAGGATGATAGATATTTTTGCACATGACTTTAAAGGAACACAAAAACCAGTAACTGATAACTTGAAGTCATTGTCATTTTCATTAATTACTTGCAATTTTGAAAAATGTATTCCACGGCTGGGTAATTTTGTTTATGAGGAAAATGATGTGAATCTTATGATGAAAGATTTAAATTTAATAATACTATCAGTTCAAAAACAATTTAAGTGGATTACTTTTAAAAAGCACTAGAATGAAAATGTTTAGGAATATTTGTGTGTTTTCAGGGCAAACTCACCTAGTCAAATTTCTGAGCACACTGTGATGGATTATTGTAATTATTGGGAATGATAATATTTTAATATGACTTTCTTCCCACCTGTCAGTTGCAATCAAGGCTGCCCAGTATTCTGAAACAGTCTCATTTTGCTTGGTGGCTAGTCTTGTGCAGCTACTAGAATGCTTAGAATATTAATGCATGGGGAAGAGATTTGAATTCTCCATGTCTGTTATGGCAAAGTGTCTTGCTTTAATCTAAAGATTTACAAAACCAAACCAAAATTGTAATAAATTATGCCGATGAGTATTTAAATTAAATACTGTATTCCCTTTGGGCTGGGGATACAGCCATGGAATCTGACATTTCTTTTCCCTCTGTCTTTCACAATGTATATTAGTTTGTGTAGAATCTAATTTCTTTCTTGGGTGCCTGTTACTTTAAAGTTTTTTGAATTTATATGAACAAAGACTAGCTGACATTTTGGTAAGGGTTAGACTCATTTCAAGTAGTTGTCAAGGTAAAAAGGTATCCTTAGGGATACCACATAGGTTGAAGAACGTGATTTTGAATGAGAATTACTTCACTGGTCTTGATCACTTCCTTGATTTCCTTATCCTATTGCTTATATTAGCCCTCTTTGTTCAGATTTCTTCTATGACTTTTGTCTTTTTTTTTTGCCCTCGAATTTTCTTTGTCTCCTTTCAGCTCCTGTGACTATGGGATGGTTTTCAGATATATCTTACCTGCTTGGATTTGTAACAATAATTTTGTCATAACTTCAGTTATCTGAATGTGTACGGATTTCACCTTTTTAACAGACATACAAATTTATTGTCAACTTTTGTCTTCTTCACATATTTTGCTGCCGATGGTTAGATAAGCTACTTAATTTTTGTTGTAGTTTTGACTTCACACCCAGGTCCAGTGGTATTCTGGATCCATTGCTGTCACTGTCACTGTCATTCCATTGCTCATCGATTTGCTCGAGTGGTCACTAGTAATGTCTCCATTTTGAGACTTGTTACTGTTTCTGGTATATCAAATATGCCAGGGATAGCTTGCCGGGCTCTGCCATGTGGGATTCATTGCTAAGGACTAAGTATAAACTTCCCTACGCAAAGCATGTACACTAGTCTTTTAAGTTGGATCTCTTGCACCAAATTACTGTATCTCATTTATACTTATATATTATATATGCATGTATATGTATATTGATATAAATATGTGTATATATCATATATAATCTTTTATTTTTAATTTTATTCAAAAATTTATAACTCATATCTCAGTGGAAATAATGCATTGGCACAGGGTATACTTCAATGCATAATATACCTTATGCATAACTGAAAATCACCAATATATGTTTTTTGCATTACAGTCACCAGTAAAAGTCTAATTCTGTCCTTTTAGTATCCATTTCATATGCGTCTCCACTCCAGATGTCCTTTTCTGACTCCAGATCACTGACACAGCCATCTTATGAAAAATTTGATCACATTTCAGCCCTGTTCTTGTCATGTGGCTGCTAGTACTGACTAAATGGAAGACATCACCGTACATCAGACCAGCCATTGTCATTATCAATGATGGGAATCTGCACAACCTTTAGTTTCAGCTTCATCTGGAAGACAAAAGTAGCAGTGGTCAGTTCACGTGGCCAGGAGGATGCAAGAGTATCTTTCTGAAAATAGAAGCGTTCCCATGCACCCGTCAGAATCTTCTGGCAATCCAAAGGCTGCTTACTCATTATTCTGAAAGATAATTAACTGTGTTACAGGCCCAGCATAGAGCTCCATTGTGTTTCGTAGCTTTAGGATGTACTTTTTATAGCGAGGTAAATATTTATATTTACAAACATTTAGACCATTAATTCTGGAGTGTGTGTTGAATATCTGTAAATCAGAAGCAATTGAAGAGCTGGAATTCAGATTTCCTTACACTTGCCTGCCAAGTGGCCTCAATCAGAAGTAATTTTCTCCATGAGGGCACATGGAGCTCAGTCGTGAGCCTTTTCTGAGTAGATATTATTATTTGTGTCAAATTATGTGTGGTGATTTTTCTGAAGTGGACTTCTGTGCCTACTAATCCATATACATGAGGTTCCTTCATTCCCCCCTTCAATGATGCTATTAATTGTACTTGTGCTCTAAGTGTCTCTTATCCTTTAAAAAATGTTAGTTTGTGGCCACTGATTATCTGTAAAGTTTTCCTATTAAATAAACATGCAATATAGAGAGAAGAGTGAGATCCATACCTACGAAACTATAAACTCTGTGTATATTCTGAGAGCTTTTTTTTTTTGGCCAGGGCCTGATTTATTAGTATAGCTAAAGAAATGTTTAGTAATTTCACATTTTCAAGTTCAGTACATTTCATAAATCTGACATTTGCTAAGGGAGATAGACAAGTTGGCCATTAAATTACCTTCCAGTATTCCACTCTAAGCATTGACAATGAGATCTCGTGCACTTTGAACAATAAGCCCAGAAATTTTTGTATCTTTCATTGGGGAATTTTGTAGTTTGTCTTTGAAAAATAAGTACTTCTTTTCAGCAGTATGTTTGGAATTGCGAAATGATAGCCCAAAGATAAAATAAGGAAGCCGTGGATTATGAACTATTTTACTGTCAATTAAGATTTTGTTATACTTTTTTGATTAAAAACTAAGAAATATATAAAATCATAATGATATAAATGAATTTGTTAGAGACTTATTGAACATATTTCAATGGTTAGTGATTTTGTTTTCTTTTAAGTTTGTATGTGGACTTTTTAATATTTGTACAGTTATTAAATTTGAGTTTGATATAATGCCCCTGGAGACAAGCCATGTGAGTTTTAAATAAGGTTCAATTGTTATTGTTATTTTTCATGAAGATTCTTACACTAGCATATATATATTCACATTTATTGTTTAAAAATAAAGAATTTTATAACTTAATAATATATATTCCTTTATAATAAGAAATTTTTCAATAGGTTTCCAGAAAAAAAATAATTCACTAATATATTTATAAACGATTTATTTTAAAGTTAGTATTTTTTGTTTGCAAAACTCAAAATATATATATTTGAAGAGGAACTTGTGTTGTAATGCAGTGGTATTAAGGCAGATATAGGTTGGGTGTGGGTATGAATTACATAGATAATTTATATTAGTAATGAGTTATTTTTTTGTAAAATTTTAAAGAAGATATTGTAAAGTCTGTAAAGTTTACAGGATCTTTTTATTTTGTGGCAAGTATATATTAGCAATTGATTGTCTTTATTGTTGTGATATTTGAGATTTTCTTTGTGATGAGTGTAATATTTTGGAAGACTCAGTAAACTGAGAGGAGTAGGTTTCTCACAATGTAAAGACTAGTATGTAACATAGCAAACTATGTTAATATAAGAGTTAATATAACCTATTTCAGAGGGTTCCTCTGTTTATGAGTTTCCCTTATCATCTCTGCTTTACTAGCTGTATGAAATAATGGAGTTTACACTTTTCACCATATGTTTTGCATAATAAAATGTATTTTATTACTTTTATTTATTCATATTACCTTTATATTTACATAAGTAGAAAGGTATTTATTAGTGTGGCTTACTAATAAAAGGTTCTTAAAATATCTTGAGGTTTCACATCAACATTTTTACTTATAAGCTAATGACTATAAGCTGGTTAAGTGACCTCATCAGCCTTACGTTTTAGTCTCATAAAATAAAATTTGTTAGGATACATACCTCACTGGTTATTTTAAAGACCATGTAAGAATGTGCTATGGAGCTTTTGTGTGAAACACAAGCAAGTTGGCTTCTGTGTCATCTTTCGACCAAATGTGGCAATATCATAGATTGAAAACAATAAAACTACGCAAAGTTTTTTCATGAAACTTATTATAAGAGAACATTATTAGGTAAATATAATGATAAAATATTTTTAATTGTTATGAATATGCCCATGTATGTCATCCTATGTGGCATGCTTTTGTTTTTACATTGGGTGGGTGTGGGGTTGACATACCAGGGGCTACTCATGGCTCAGTACTCAGGAATTGCTCCCAGTAATACTCAGAGGACTATGCATGGCTGAGTACTGAATGTGGGGCTCCTGCCTGCAGAGACTGTTTATCAGGCACTCAGCCCATTGTCTTGTCTCTTGACATTACTGTTATAGAATGCAGAGGATTGTAATGAACATCTGAAAAGATGAATGAGAGATTAGAATGAAATGAGGTCCAAGGACTGGAGCAGTAGTATAGCAGATAGGGCATTTGCCTTGCGCTTGGCCGGCTCAGGTTCGAGCCCATAAGGTTCCTCAAGCCCACAACAATTCATCCCTGAGAGTAGAGCCAGGAGTGAGCCCTGATCACTGCCAGGTGTGCCACCTCTCTCCAAAACAAACAAAAACAACGAGGTTCATGACTTTTGATGTGGTTTATATAAAATAGAAGCCATGAGTTTTTAACCCTCCATATAAGAAAACAGGTGAACAGAGTGTTTGGACTTAGGGCTTCCTTTCTTAACATTTGTTATTTTGAAGAAAACAAGGAAAAATAAAGTTTTCACAAAAGACAGTGAAACTCTGGGCTGGATAGATAGCACCGGGACTAAGATGCTTGCTTTGATGCCATTGACACCTGTTTTGATCTCCAACATGACGTACATATGGTTTCCTGAGCACCATCAGGAGTGCTCGCTGAGCACAGACCTAGGAGTAAACCCCGAGCACAGATCTTGGTGGAATCCCTGACCATTGCTGAATATGAGTCACCAACCTCCCCTCAGAAGAAAAAGGGGGAGAAACAATGAGACTTTAAGAATTTGGGAGTAGGGAAGGCTTCGATATCTCTTATTTAAAATCCTTACTGCTAATTCTGCCCAGTAAAAAGTGTTATCTAGTGACCAAGCCCTTTGAAAACTCTCTCCGGGGAAAACACCCAGATATGCTATTGTGCATACCTATTCTTGATTGCTCATACATATCTAAAAAAAATTGTAATGTGTGCACTTTTAAAATTTATTTGTAAGATTTCTTTCTTTGGCCTTGCCAGCTTCTTTACCCTCTTGAAAAGTCAAGAGAGACTGCCTAATTCTTTCACCTTTAAGTCTTTTGCTCTGTCCAGTGATACTGCTGACATGAGTGACAATTAGTACCAATTACCATAATTGTGTTCTTGGGTAAAATGCTCCATTGCTTCTTTAGGAGTAGAAGCAGACTCCGCTTCATAAAACGACTCAGGTTTCGATTCTGTAGGGCTGTCAGAGTTTCACAATCAGCCGTGTGCTATTCCCTCAGACTCTATTTCTGATCCATCTGAACAACTACATCCCTCCCTTTCAATAAAGTCGGTCCATTAATGTAGTGTACCTTACGCTCATTCACTCTATAGGAGTTGTATTTTTATTACTGAAAAAGTATCACATAAATACAAATTACATTTTTTTCATTAGAAAACGACTTTTCACTTATGGAAAAAATTCAATTAATTATGAATAGGGTTATGCTTTCATCAGGGAGAGAAATATGTAATTTTTCTTCAGGCTTCAAACACATATAATGAAATCTTTTCTCTGAATCCACTCTTCAGATGGATTTTTAAAAGTATAGACTTTATTAAAATCTCAGTTCAATTAAAATGCATTCAGTTCCTTTAAATCTTTATTAAAATCTCAGGTAAAATTGTACAACGGTGTAAAAGAGACTTGTACTCTTCACCAGGCAGTTAATTTGAACAAATGAACATAAAGTGCTCAGGTTTGTTCTGTAGGAGAGAATTAAAAAAATAAGTTCTGGTCTTGGACTTAAGGGTAGTTACGGATTGGAGATGGACATTACCTTCTACATAGTAGCATTGGGGACCAACGTTTCTTTTCCTAATACACCACTGTTTCTTGTTAAATATGGTCATATTATCTTGTATGATAATATGACTGTAATACCACTTGGCCGATTCATAGAGTACATTTTCCTCAGTACCTAATATAAAAAAAAAGACCCAATTTAAGGATTTTGTTTCCCTTTCTTCCTTGGATGTTTTTGGTACAGTGTCCCCGATTCTTTTTCAAGGGCCGCTAGAAGATGCCATTGAAGAGGAAGAGGAAGACCATCCATCCGAGGACACTGACCTCATCTCAAAGGGGGACTTTCCATTGGAGGAAAGCTTTTCCACAGAATTTGGGCCTGAGAATCTGAGCTGTGAAGAAGTGGAATACTTTTGTAACAAAGGTAATTCTTGAATGGTTAGCGGCACTCTTTGAGTTCCTTTATTCTGACAGGGTGGCCAGGTTTAGAACACGCACAGGTAGAATGGGAGAAAAAGGCTAGTTCCAACGGTCTTCGAACCCATGCAGACTTTCCCCCAATGATTCCACTGTAATAAATCATTTTGTAGATTTAAAGAAATGTTTTCATGTTGACTGGCTAATTCATTATGAAGATTTTTATGTTGATTGCCCAATGAACCGTAGCACATTTAATATTTGTCATTGATTCATTCACTCCAGTATTTATCGAATGTTAGTTATCTGCGAGGCCCTGGATTAAGCTTTGAGTGTAATGGGGCAGATAGATTTCCAGTCAAGGTTCTGGTTCACTCCTCTTGCAAACTCCATCCTAGGTGTTTGACATTGACTTACAGCACTAAGCATGATGCTTGTTTTTAGGTACTCTTAAGTGAGTAAGTATAGATTCTCTCACCAATTTTTATACTCTTTTGTCATATTGTAACCTTTGCAATACCTGAGACCATATAGGTCAGTTTACTTCCTGCCTTGATTACAAATCAGTTAGCCTGTCATCCTGTAGCATAGACATTGAATTTGTTCATTTCTTTGCTTACTTTGCATTCAGCATGGAATTTAGATGTTTTACTTGAGTCTCTCGTCTCTTTGTCTCTGTCTCTCTAATTTTTTTTTTAATTTGACTGTTTCGCCTCTGCAAGTGTGTTAGGCCTTCTCTTATTTGCCTCCTGTACCATGTACAATTTCCCAAGTAGCCTGTTCTCTTTGGTTCTAAACAGAGGTTTGAACTAATTTACCTGACAGGTTCTCAGAGTGCATACTTGGGGGTGTGTATGTCACTTCCGTATGTTTGTCCATGCATTTACACCTTGAATTCAGACATGTGCATTTTTCAAGCAGAGAAATTATGAGAAGTGGGTTTTTCAAAATATGTCTATGTGAACTTGTTGATCAGACTTGATAGCCTAAAATCAAGGATGCTGGTTGATAGTAATTTCCTTAAAGAGCTTGTAATGATCTCAGTAGCTACACGGACCTTTGTTCGGAACAGAGTAATAAAAGTCTAGCACCCTTTCTCCTAGTGGAGAAGTCAACCAGCTTCCATTCCTGAAGGCAAAGGGATACCAAACTCTAAAGTCTTGAAATTTAATGTCAACACCAGCATCTTGACATCCTGTAGCATATACACTTAGTTACAGACATTTATAGTTAAGGACCTGGTGAGATGATTTTTTTTAACCTCTGATTCTTTTTACCTCTATGATATTCCTACTTTGTTAGGAAATATATACTTGGGAATATTGTAGAGTACCTCCCTTATCTTCTGAGGTTGGGAAAGAAAATGAACTCAAAGTTATTCTTTCTTATGTTTTAAAAAAGTTTATAATTGAGGGTTAGAGAGATATTGCAGAAGGTAGGGCATTGCCTTGCCCGCAGTCAGCCAGGTTTGATCCCCAGCACCCCATGTGGTCCCCCAGCCCACCAGGAGTGATCTATCAGCACAGAGCCAGGAGTAAGCCCTGAGTACAACCAGGTGTGACCCCCTCAAAAGAGTTAGTTATGTTAGCACAATGGGTAGGGCGTTTGCTTTGCATGTGGCCAACCCGGGTTCGATTCCTCCGTCCCTCTTGAAGAGCCTGGCAAGCTACGAGGAGTATCCTGCCTGCATGGCAGAGGCTGGTAAACTAGTCGTGTTTGAATCGAATCAAATTTGGCATATTCGATATGCCAAAAACAGTAACAACTAGTTTCACAATGATGTTACTGGTGCCCGCTCAAGCAAATCAATGAACAACGGTGCGACAGTGTGATTGTTAATTTATTAAAGGAGGCAATATGACACATATATGTTAGCTATATATTTTCATTTGAGGACAATCATTGTTTAAATTCTGTGTCTTATGAAAAACTGTAGAAGTCCAAGTTTTAAATTAATGATTCCTTGGAAGAAAATAAACTTACAGCAATGATTATATGATTACATAAATATGGTCAGAAGGCAGTCTCCATGTATACCAAAAAAAGTTGTGATGTATGAAAAATTCTAGTATGAGAAATGAAAAAGGATGAATTATAATTAAGTAAATTATTTAATGGATATTATTGTTAAATTATGTACATGTAAATTTAAACATGTAACAAAATACTTCACAGATAACATAATAATTAACATCCTACACCTATAAATATTGCTAAGTCATGGTAGGTGGGAATTATATTGCTGGCTTTCACTTATTATTTTTTTCAAGATATATTGCAGCATTTTCTACTGAAAACTACTGTTGCTTTATTTAATTGGAAAAGAATTTCATTATTTCACTTCCTTAGAATGTGAGCCCAGGGAATTCCCACTGAAGACTGTAAGAAGTGGCGTGAAAGACAACGCTTATGGATGCAGCACAATGTGGAGAGTGACTAGGATTCCCTTTCATTTGTCACTGAATTTGATTAGCCACAAAAGGAAGAGAAAATTTCCTCTTTGGAAAATTAGAAACTAATCTTTCTGGAGAAATTTATATATTAGTCTCAGGAACACAATTATGTTTTCCTCCCAGTTGCAGAGAAGATAGATAAGGCAGTCGAAGAGTTTATGTACTTAAATGGGGCTGCTGTCAGGTTAAAAATGCATGTGCGGAAAAAACTGCTTTTTGTACATAGTCTAAATCATGTATTTCAACTCAAAACTTATCAAAACATGTAGGGAAATGAATTGGGTTATCTGGAATATCTAGCAAGCTAGTAATGCCATAGTTTATTTAGTAGGTTCCAGGGATAAAAAAGAAATCTGGAAGTCAAAATACAATTTTTTTTAAAAAGACAACAAACGATAGTTAAAACAAAACAGTAAAAATAAATCAAAATAATCCAGCGCATCAAAGCATAGCCAATAATCCCTAAGTTTTCTAAGGAAGTATTTTGATGAATTGGAGAAAGTACTAATAATTCACTTTAGTTTTATGTTCATTCAACTTTTTAGCAACTGTTTCATTTAAGGCAATTTTGAATGTAACTTTGCTGAAGAAAAAGTAAGAAAGCTCTCTGTGTGTCATTGAAGACATAGCTTACAATAGGCAACGGTTTCTACATCTCTTGGGATTAGAACTTTTACAATACATAAGATATTTTAGTACTTAGAGTACTTTATTATGATAGTGTTTTCCTCACTTTAATAAGTGTTTTCTTGTTGTGAAAAGGCATGTTTTTAATTTCTTAGTGAGTTTCAAAGCACTTATTAATATTAGAGCATTTGTTAGTTTTTTATAGAACCAGTTTTGAATGTTGTTTATATCTGATTAGTATGACACATTATTCTCATAATTGGAAAAAAGTTAGAGTTTTATGTCATTTACAAATGCATAAAATTGTCAGAATTTTATGTCATTTAAGAATGCATGAATGCATAAAGATATGTTTTTTTGCTTTTTGTTCTGGGGACACATTTGGTGGTGTTCAGGAATCACTTCTGGCTCTCCAGTCAGAGATCATTCCTGGTGGGGCTCAGGAAACAATAAGGGGTACTGGAGGTCTGTCCTGGATTGTCTGCACTGTACTGTCTCATCCTATAATTGTGTAACATTGGTTAATGTATTAATCTAAAGCTTAGATATGCACAACAAGAGAAAAAAAGATGACCTTTAATAAGCCCTTGTTATGATCACTGGCTTAAAATTTTAAACTAACATTTCTATTAAAGTTGTTTTTATGCAACTTTTAAAAAACATTTTTAAATTCTTTTATTAGTGAATCACCGTGAGGTACAGTTACAAACATATGAACTTTCGTGTTTGCATTTCAGTCATACAGTGATCATTTACCCACCCATCCACCTGTGCCCATTCTCCTCCATCAATATTCCCAGTATCCCTCCTACCACCCCCACCCCACCCCCTACCACCCCACCCTGCCTTTGCGGCAGGGAATTCCCTTTTGTTCTCTCACCTTTTGGGTGTTGTAGTTTGCAATAGAGGTACTGAATGGCCATCCTGTTCTGTCTATAGTCTACTTTCGGCACTCATCTTCCAACTCGAATGGGTCTTCCCAATATCCTCTACTTAAAACTTTTTTTAATTGAACCACCATGAGATACACAGTCAGAAATATATTCATGACTAGGTTTTGGTCATACTTCAGCACTTGTCCCTTCACCAGTGTAGTTTCCCATCATCAATGTCCCCAGATTCCACCCCTCAGCCTGCCTTTATGGCAGGCACGTTTCTTTCTTTCTTTCTTTCTTTCTTTCTTTCTTTCTTTCTTTCTTTCTTTCTTTCTTTCTTTCTTTCTTTCTTTCTTTCTTTCTTTCTTTCTTTCTTTCTTTCTTTCTTTCTTTCTTTCTTTCTTTCTTTCTCTTTCTTTCTTTCTTTCTTTCTTTCTTTCTTTCTTTCTTTCTTTCTTTCTTTCTTTCTTTCTTTCTCTCTCTCTTTCTTTCTCTCTTTTTTTCTTCCTTTCTTTCCTTTTGGGATTATGGTTTGTAGTACAGATACTGGAAGGGATATGTATATATATATGTATGTATATATACACACACATTATATATCCCTTTACCTTCTTCAGCACTCAGTTCTTGTTCAGACTGTTAATTTCATTTCTAATTATCGTTGTCATAATGGTCTCTTCCCTATCTATCCTAACAGACCCCTGCCACCACCATCACCACCACCACCACCACCTGTGGCAAGCTTTCTACTGTGTACATGAGTGCAATTATTCTATGTCTGCCCCTTTCCTTCTGACTTATTTTACATGTGATACTCTCTATGTCCATCCATTTATAAGTGTATTTCATTACTTCATTTTTCCTGGTGGCTGTGTAGCATTCTTTTGTGTAGATGTACCGTAGTTGCTTTATCCAATCATTTTTTTCTCAGGCACTTGGGTTGTTTCTACATTCTTGCTATTGTGAACAGTGTTGTGATATACATAGAAGTGCTGATGGAGTTTCTCCTGTATGTTTCTGGGCCCTCAGGATATATTCCCAGAAGGGGTATTGCAGTGTGAAATGGAAGCTCAATTTCTAGCTTCTTGAGGAGTGCCTATATTGTTTTCCCAAAAGGCTGGACTAGTTTTATTCCCAGAGACAATTAATTCCCACTGGTGACTGCATGCAAGACAAATGCCTTAAACCTTGTACTATCTCTGACCTTTACTTTGATACTCTGAAGTTTTAATTTTAGCAATATCACTTGTATCACTAGTCATCCCGTTGATCTTCGATTTGCTCGAATGGGCACCAGTAACGTCTCCATTTCTCCCCATCACATGCTAGTGTAGCCCAATGATATCTGCTTGCTCCAGGAACAGGAAGAGCCTCAAATCATTCATTCAGGGATTTGATGAAGAAATCTGACCATCTAGTTGGTGGGCGGCCACACAGTCTTCTGACATCCCGTGGAACCCAGTTGGTAACAGCTCTAGTCCAGCAGTTGTCTGTGAATTGCAATATATTAGTACTTTCTTCCCATATCTAGAGCACTACTGGTTGTTCTAGTTCTTTTTTGATGTGTGCCAGTCTCTGTGGCATAGATGATATCTCTTATTGTTTTGATTTGAACCTCCCTGATTATTAGCAATGTAGAGCAATTTTTACTTGTGCTTTTTTGCTATTTGTGTTTTTCCTTTGAGGAAGTTTCTATTTATTTTTTCTCACCATTTTTTGAGGGGTTGAATTTTTTTTTCTTGTAAAGTTATACCATGCCTTATATATGTTGGATATTAACCCGTCATCTATGGTATTGATAAAATAGTTTTTCCCATTCTGTAGTCTGTGTTTGTATCCTGGTCATCATTTCTTTCGAGGTACAGAGGCTTCTTAGTTTCATGAAACTTTTTTACTTTGGGTTAGCTATCAGTATCATATTTTTACTTTTCACCTTTGAAACAAATTAAATGAACTCTTTATGAAACTATGCTACCTGAAAGATGCTTTGCTATTCTTTTTGTTGCTTTTCCACCATACTTGAAGATGCTCAGAACTTATTCCTGACTCTGTGCTCAGCGATCACTCCCAGCTGTTTTCAGAATACCATATGTGGTAACAGGTTTTGACCCCTGTCAACTGCACGCAAAGCAAATGCCTTAACCCTTGTATTATCTCTGCCCAGTGCTATAATATTCCTAGCTTTTAAGAATTTTAGCAAATATTAGTACTTTCAGTTTGCATCGTCCTCTTTTGCGCAGTGAGTTTAGAGCATTTGGCTTCTTGCCTTGCAGTATCTCTGAGAGGAAGGAAACAAGCAAGAATTATTTCCTTGAATTTACAGATGATGAAGACATCAAGCCTAGTTCCTTAAGTGTTGCACATTTCCTGTGGTTCTAGGTTATTTGCACTTCCATGATTTTTTCCTCCTACTTTTCTTCTGGTATACAGAATAAGTAAGAAATTATGACAATTCTAGGTTAGAATGAAATGAACTAATTTAAGTTGAAATGTGTGTGGTGTGACAGCAACCCTAAGAGTTTCTAGAATGTCTCCAGTGCCAGGTAGGAGAGCCTTGGCAGAGGAGCAATTCTCGGATCAACTTGGAGACACAGAGCTTCCAACAGAGTCGGCATGGAGCAGATCTACAGTGAATCTGTTGCTAATCACTTGGCAGAGGGTTTCCTTGCTGAAATATTCAAATACTGTTAATGACAAAAGTGAAACAGACAAGTCTTGGGACACGTCCCAGAAGCATATCACAGGATATGTGAGCAGGAAGAAAAGTGTCAGGTCAGTATCATTGCAGGGTAGAAGAATACGTAATATTGTTTGAAACAAAAACAAACACATTTCCATAGAAACTCATGTCTGTGAACATTGAAATTAGTTATAATCTCCTAGAAAATTGATCAGGAATTTATACAAATTGTTTTCTTATTACAATTATTTCTAAGCCAAGGCTGATAGGGAAAATAATGCCGCCAAGGGTGATTTAGAAAGAAAAAGACACCTTATTTGCTCATATCCTGATAGAGAAGTCAACAGGTATAATGTTAGCCTAGAGATATGAGCTAATCTGAGAACCATTCAATCTGGAAAGATTAGGGTTGAAAAAGAGAGGATCTAACGGAAGCACATAGCAATAGGCATCTAGTATGCCAGTGCACATTTCTACCAAGTTGAGAAATATCTGACAAGAGCAGTATGTAGAACATACATTGCATTTCTACTTGCATAGTATATTCAGGAAAATAGAATAAAATCTGAGTTGCTCAGACTTGGCTTTAGCTGTAGCCCCAGAAATAATTAAGATCAAACTCAAAGCAAACACAAATATTTTTCGGGTTGGCAGAAACTTCCAGTTCTGTTTAAAAGATCCAACTCAATGCATCTCAACCCATAAACTAAGCATCTACATACCAAACCTTTTACCGGTGTAGGGAATGAGGGGTGAGGACATTCAAAACAAAGGCCATCCTTGGTGTTAGAAGAAGAGAGATTCAATAACTCACCAAATAAATTCACATTTAATATATGATGGGGGTTATTGAAAACAAAGCAAGTTTTGGTAACAGAGCATGGGCTGTGTGTGTGTGTGGGGGTGTGTGTGTGTGTGTGTGAGAGAGAGAGAGAGAGAGAGAGAGCGACAGACAGAGAGACAGAGATGATTGACAGACAGAGAAAGATAGACAGGCAGGCAGGCAGACAGACAAACAGAGCAACAAGATAGAGAGACAGAGAGAGATAGAGAGTGGGAGAAAAGAGAGAGTACACTTTGCTGTTTCATGAATGTGAGCTCTGGGAAGTATCCAGAGACTAGTAGCCATACTGCTGAGGCTGGTGTTTCTGGAAGCCAGGAGAAAACTCCAGAGGGTCCTCCAGCTCTCTGGTATCATCTGGCCAGGGGGAGCTGGCTACTGAATCTGTTGAATTGCCAGCAATGCTAAAAGACTTAGGGGAGCCCCAAATATGAGGTAAGATAACTGGGAGAACACATAAGGTCCCAATACATCCCTATTTGGGAAAGAAAGATCTGCAATAAGGTCCAGTGAAAACAGGAACTGGGGAAGCATGTTGAGGAAGTTGACAAGAGATCCAGAACAACCCTCATTAGCTTCACATTCTTAGTCACCTACCTCGTGAGACTCTGGTGCTCACTCATGTAGTTTTCATCAGTGCCATTATTGGCAGCGATGAAGGCTGGAGGATGAGGTGAGTCACTTTCTTCCTTCCACAATACCAGACTTGGGTGTGAGTCCTCGATCTCTCCTCCCAAGCCTGGATCAAGAAAACAAAGAAGAGGAAGCAAGAGAATCAGACTCAGTTTCACCGTTGGGCTTGCTTAACTTTTTCTCTTACTGTCATCCTCCTTGGAGCATTCCTCTCCTCCCCCATTACCTTCTTTTCTGTTATTTTCTCAGAAATAGACTCTTGGCAGGAGTTTCCTAGCTCCACTAGCAATTGAAAGGTTGCTTAAGAAAAAGACCATGTTTCCTCATACTATACCGAACTGTTTAGATCATTAGCATTTATTCCCCACTCTTCAGTGTTAATGGAAAGTCTCAAATCTAGCTCCTTAGTACAGAGAAGAGGAAGAATAGAAGTTCCATCTCATCCTCGCACAGATTTGAGTGTGAAAGCTCCTGCTCATTTTTCATTTAATCTAGTGCCAAACATTCACATTGTTTCTTGTTTTTATGTTATTAAATTTTTAATTCAGAGAGGCTATGTCCACTATATTTTGTAAGCCCCTTTCATTCTATACAGGTTCTCCTCTCCTCAATTTTTTATTTTTTTTTAACTATACCTATGTTTCTCTCCTTGGATGCTTGGGCCAGCAGAATTGGAATCTGCAAAAGGCAGTTCTACCCCTATCACCTTGAGCTTGAAAAGGAAGGAGCTCAGGAAGGCAACTCTGTTCCTTTTTTTTTTTTTCTTAACAGGATTAAGAAGCTGAGCATTTTAAATTCTTGCATATAGCATTGACATTTCCAGGGTGTGTTTGGACCAGGGAGTTCAAAGGGAAGGAATAAAAACGAAAAGCCAATATGACTTTGTT
The DNA here is from genome assembly GCF_027595985.1 of Sorex araneus. NCBI lineage: Eukaryota > Metazoa > Chordata > Mammalia > Eulipotyphla > Soricidae > Sorex > Sorex araneus. The sequence goes on along the minus strand of NC_073303.1, from coordinate 121,551,916 downwards.
TTTTACCTTGCTGGAGGAGCTGTTTGTGCAAATCGCCTATAAGCTTATTGACCTGGATCTTTGACTCCTTGTTTTCTCTGGATTCGGCTGCAGTGGAGACACTGATGGAACCCCTGATATTGCTGATTGAACAGCCCCCAGCTTTGCTTGGCACCTCCCTTCCTCTGCCTGCTCTCTCCCCTCCCTCCAGGTGACATTATTGTTCCTTGGCAAAACCCTATATTTTCCTGAATCCAATACTAATTTTCTTTTCCTTTCTGAAAATTAATTTTAGAAGCATTTATTTCTTAGTCATCCAACAAAGTGAATTGAAAAGTATGGTGATTCCTCTCAGAGGATAGACAGAGCTTCTAATAGTGTCCTACTAATCATTTTTAATCACATGAGATGGGGGGGGGGACAAGAAAAGAAAAGAAACTAAGAAAGAAAAAGAAAAAATTGGTGGCATTGTGTATCACTCGTTTCTGTACTTAAAGTTTCCCAAACATGGGATTTGTTTGGAATGATACTGGCTTTGAGAAAAGATCATAGTTGATGGACAATAAGGGAACATTTGAAGATCATTTGTTCTTATGAGGGAACCAGCACTTTCTTGGTTGATGAAGCAGAGGATATACAAATTTTTTTTGTGACTTAGTGTTTCATGCATAAAAGTCAGATCAGTCCTGATATATCATTGCATAATGTCAATAAAATCAAAGTGTTTGATTTTATATAGTGTAGAAATGACACATGATGGCATATATTGTATGATCCAGGTGGGATAACATACTGTATCTTTACATTTGATCAAGTAAATTTATTGATTTATTTGAGTTGATCATCAATAATCTCTATTATACGGTCTGCAAGGCATTTTGAAATACATTAAAACTTGATAAAATTATATTTATCATAATTATGAAGTAATATATTATAATAATATATTTTATTCTCTTTCAACCTGACTTTGTAAGCTGTCAAAAGATATTTACCTAAGTTCTGTTCATACCCTTATTTTTATCAGCATCATTGTTAATAAAAATTTACATAAAAGCATATTTTATATTATATAAAAAAATTGACTTTTTGGTTTCAAAGTTCTTGAAAATGCATGACCATTTCTTGCTGTCTTTCATATAGTGTTGAAAGTCTGGGGACAGGAATTAAATTAATCTCAGTATTTTATGTATATAAATCTGAACATGAGGGGCCTGGAGTGATAGCACAGTGGGTAGGGTGTTTGCCTTGCACATGGCCTACCCGGATTCGATTCCCAGCATCCCATATGGTCCCCTGAGTCAGGGATAATTCCTGAGTGACCCAGGAAGAGCCAGGAGTGACCCCTGAGCATCGCTGGGTGTGACCCAAAAAGCAAAAAAAAAAAAATCTGAACATGAGGATTTTAGCAGATACCTGCATTATTGATCAAATTTTATAGAGATGTTAAATTAATCATTCATTTGAATTATATAAGTTCAAGAGCTATTTATTTGAAATTTCTTCTATTGCTACATTTTGTGGTTTTTTTTGTAGAATGAAGAATCCATGTTCTTTGAGTGCATTCATTTTTAATATGTTATAATGACATACAATGGTATAAATTTATATAAATATAAAATATATAATGATAATATTTTAAATTGAAATGACTTATTTTTCTCCAGTTAAAGTTATAAGAATTTATGTTTCTCTACATTAATATTTAGCCACTATCTGTACCTATTTACTCAATTTTCTTAAAATATTAAAGATGTAAATGACAACAATAATGCTATGAAATATGAAAATAATTAATTTTGATCATATAAAATTATCTTGGTAGAAAACCTTGAGTTGTTAAAATATTGGTCACATTATGATTTGATAGCATTTTAGAGTTACTTCACTTTTGTTTCTTTCTTTTTGTTTTTTCACTACATTTGCCCGTACTCAGAGCTCGTTCTTGGCTCTCTGCTCAGGCATCGTTCCTGAAGGGCATTGGGGACCATACCCAGTGCTGGGTATTGAACAAAGGTCAGCTGTGCAAATCCAGTGCCGTTCATTACCTCTCCAGCCCCAAAACTCTTGAAGTAGCCATGTCTCCTGCCCTTTTGTTCTTCAAATACTGGCATTTTTAGGTCAAATTCAAATAAGATTTTTCAAAGCTCTTCATCACCTAAGGTAAAATTCATATTTACTTATTATTATGTATAACTTGCCACATAGTTTTTTCATCTGAGAAGCAACGGAAAGTACTAAAGCATTTGCCCCTCCATTTCTTGATGAGATAATCCTTGTCTCTGTCAGGCTGAAGCATATGTTGTAAAAGGTAATTGAAGTCTATGGTAAGATGAATATAATTATAGTAAATATGTGCTCACTCATTTTTTTTTGTTCTTAAAAGGTCAGGTAAAAATAACTGAAGATGTTACCCCAATGAAGTAAATACTGGTAATGAATGCAGATTGCTGTTTCAGCTTCTTTTTTGTAGTTCAGTGAGATTCCAGAGATTGGCATTGAGACTTTCTCCCAATTATAATAATTATGATAATGGTAATAACCACCTTCATTTGCTGACTGCTTCTAAGTTAGAGATCTTGCCTTACAGATCATCTCTAATCAATGTACCTTCCCATTTATAACTATGAAAACAACATAGATATTATAATTATATAACATATAAATATTGTCACCTAGGATTTCTAACCAAGATGTAACCAAAGTTACAAAATAATGGAAAAGTCATACTAAGTTAAAACTTATGTTATTGATACATATCATCATCATCATCATCTCATTGATCATCGAATTTCTCGAGCGGTTTCAGTAATGTCTCCATTTGTCCTAGCCTTGAGATTTTAGAAGCCTCTCTTTACTCATCCTTTCCAATGGTGCCGCATTGGAGGCTCTTTCAGGGTCAGGGGAATGAGACCATCATTGTTACTGGTTTTGGCATATGAATACGTCATGGGGAGTTTTCGAGGCTCCCACACAGGGGCAGGAAACTCTCCGTAGATTGCCAGGTTCTCCCAGAGGGAGAAGTAGTCTGTAAAATGCTTCTGGGATCTTGGTTTTATAGTCTCTGGATGTTGGTCATTGATGGGATTACATAGGGCCGGGGGCAGTCCCCGGGTGTGACTGCCTAACTACTGGAAAATGGGGGATCTGGGCGGAAGAGGCCCAGTTCTGATCCGAGCAGTCTTGAAGGTCTCAGCCCTGGGTCCCACACAGCTGGGTTCATATAAAAATGAGAAATGTGGGGCCAGAGAGATAATACAGCAGGTTAGACCTTTGCCTTGCACATATTAGACCCAGTTTCAATCCCCAGCACCACATGGGGATTGAATCACCCAGCCTACCACAATGATTTTTGAGAGCGGAGACAGGAGTTAACCATTAGCATCACTGGGTGTGGCCCAAAAGAGAACAAAAATTGAGAATGAATTTTATTTTTTCATATTCATCACTATAGAATTTTGATAGGAGATAAACATATCTGACAACATGTGGACATATAAACATATCAAGGAATATTTAACATGGAATTCTTTAAGTGAACACTTCTTTTACATGATGGGGTCAGTAGTAAAGATGTATATAACCCCCCAAGCCCCCGAAGTTAAAGTAATTGAATCAGGGTTGTGCTTAAAATGTTTCTATCCTTTTGGTACTTTCTTTAAAGACTGTTAATATAAACAGGATTTCAGGAAGTAGTGTTGGCATTTGATTTAATGACAGGGCCATATTGAAAGACTTAAAACTCATTATACTAACTGAATGATTGTTACTCTGGTTTACTGGCATGAAATGAGCCGCAGTTTCTCACTGTCCCTTTCTTCTGAAGTTGGTTTCAGGTAATCCAACAGGAGAAACAACTCAAAATGGGTGCAATTGGACAGTAGCCAGTAATCCGTGGCAAAGATGTTTACAAATCCATCAAAACTGTTTGGATAGGAATTTGAGCCCTGTAAAAATGTTTGCAAAGTGAACTCTTTATAACAGCTTGACCTTAACACAAAATAAGACCAAATAAAACCCGAAGAAAGGAAGGAAGGAAGAGGGGAAGAGGGCATTGTTTGCAGGAAAAGCTCTGGGCACTGTGAAAACTTTTCACTTTTCTGAAGGAAATGCAGTACAGCAGATGGTAAGAGTGGAAGTGAGATAAACATAGGAACTGGAAAAGTAAGCAATACATTTTAACAAGTTCTGTATCAAAGATCTGGAGAAGTAGAAAGATTAGACAAGGAACTGTTCTGAGACGTGACAGTGACTGTATCTTACCAAGGCTTGTGTTCATAGCAGAGATGGAAAGTGGAATTGTACCGACAGTAGACTGGGATTCTATTTTCCTGACAGTGAGAAAGGAAGGTCTTTAAGGATTATTTTTAAAGATAAAGCTTTATCAAGGTGGAAATCTATAACACGTATAAAATGCTTTGACCACCCCACATATCAAGTTTGAATATAATTTTTATTGTTGCCATTGAATCGGCATATGATAATACATTTTTTGGTCTTACATAATTTCTTTTCCCAATGAAAAGAATCCCTTTTCCCATTGTGTTCCAGAGTAGCTTACTAATACTGAGAATGACTATTATTTATTTCTGGTTGGAGAAGTATGAGTATGTGAGTATGCATGTTTAGAGATGAAAAGAGTGAATACATAAAGATTTTGTTTCATTTCCTACATGCATAACAGAGATGAGGAAATATATGTATATATGCATAGAAAAATTGATTCAGAGCTATAAGAGAAGTATATTAATTCTCAAGCTTATAAGTATAAGTATCCTTTTGGAAACAATTCATCATTTGTGGGCCCAAGTCATTTAATCTTTATGTCTTGTTTGCAAACATCTAAAAAAATCCTGATAGCTGAATACTAACGGGAATACCAAAATGCAGTGCTCATAAGAAACCCATGTATTCAACAAAAACATATGGGTGATAATGAAAAAGAAATGGACAGGAAAAATAGCTTCAACACACAAAGGGAAACTCAGTTAGAAAAAAAAAGATATGTGTTTTCTCTGTAATACTGCAACAGTTCAGGAGAACTTTTATTTTTTATTTTTTTAATTAATTTATTCTTTTATTGAATGTTGCCTTTCTTCCTAAAATTCCATTCATGAATGAAAGGAAAGTTTTTGAAATTTTATGTAAAATGAATAGCTCATCTTCAGCTATAACACTGCCAAATAAATTCTAGATCTCCCCGTGATTAATTATTTTGATATTTAAAAATTATGCTTTAGTACTCCTCAATTCAGTGGTGTGTAACCTAACAGCAATTTACTGTACAGACTGCTTGCAAGCCCTAATGCCCAACTTTGCAATGATCACTCCATCTTCTGCTCTTAAAGATGATTTCCTAAGTCGTTTTAGCTTCAGACACCTCAGAACCTGAGTGAGCCCTTCTTGGTACTTTCAGTTAAATCCAGTTGGTCTCCACAGAGAGCATTGTTCATGGACATTAACTATTATTTTTGCACCCTTATTTTTTATTTTTTGGCAGGGGTCCTTGAGTAATGCTCCTAAAATCTCATAGACTTTATATGTTGGAACTTCAAATCTTTGACTTAAATGACGTACTCTGACCATAACAAGACACAGATCCTCTTGAAATCACTGTCAAGAGTTGAAGGAATATGTGTGGGGGAAATTCTCCCAAGTTTCTGAAAACTAGACGATGCTGTGGATGCTATCTCTGTTTTTCCTCTGTTATCACCAGCGGCCAAGGACCTTTTGCTGGCTCTGAGGAAGGAGGTGCTGTGGGAAGAACTTGAGTAACAGGAGTCTGAATAGGTCTCCTGATAACATATTTGTGGTACAGCTCGATAGGGATCTGAGATTGGACAAGGCTGACGTGACCTAGAAAACATTTTTTTTTCCCACAGATATGGAAACTTCATTAGGCTTAGATTCAGCTGTTAGAATAGGTTCCTGGAAATGGCCATAGTAACTTTCTTCTTATATTCCATTGTCAGAATGTAGTTACATGAGGTGACCATCATATTCTCAAGACTGCATTCTGTTCTTAGGAGTTTCAGTTTTTGCCAGGGCCATGGTTTTCATTTGTCATTAATAAAACTTGATTATTTGTGTATAACTCAAAATAATCCGATAGTCTGTTCAATGTGCATAATTTATATAATCCTCTGAAAATTATTCAACACCTACATGTAGCGGACATTGTGAGACATGCTGTGAATAACATGGATAAATACAAGACCTATCTTGGCCACCCTGGAGTATAGGAATGAAAAGAGAGATCAGTGTTGCTAAATAATCACATGTGGTAGAATGATCTGACATAGTGTGAAAGGCCAGAGGAGGTGGTTTTAGATGTGTTATGTGTGCCTTGGCATCTGATGAATTGGGTAAAAAGTGGTAGTTGGGTTATAGGTAGAAGGAGCATCAGTATGGTGGGTAAGACTCTGGTGAGAATGTCAAGAGGAACTTGGAGAGTTGGGAGACCCTATGTTAGTTATGGGTTAGAGAGATCAAGGACAGTGATTAGAAGGCAAAGAACCAGAAAGAATAAAATGAAGCCTAAGAAAGATGGGCATCCATTCTAAGAATCACTCTATAAAGGGAATTTGAGCTCCTTATAAGGCACAGTAAAGACAACAAGTGAGTATGATCTCACTCCAATAGTCAAGCAGGAGAAAAAAAAACAGCCCAAACCAGGATTTATGGCAAAAATTATGCTTTTCTGTATGGATTGAGAGTCCTTTATCATGAAGATGTTTGATCTAGAACTATATAAAGAGTATTCACATGTAGACTAGTTTATGTTCACCATTTTTCTACAATAGGTATTCTTCCTTGGCTGTAGCGTTTTGTATGTTTGATTTGAATGAGACCTGTTATTGTTACTGTACTTGGCATACCGAATACGCCATGGGGAGCTTGCCAGGCTCTTTCATGTGGGCGGGATACTCTCGGTAGCTTGCCGGGCTCTCCAAGACGGAGACCTGAAAGAGACCTGACCCTGAAAGAGCTTCCAATCATTGGGAAAGACGAGTAAGGAGAGGCTGCTAACATCTCAAGGCTGGGACAAATGGAGACATTACTGTTGCCCGCTCGAGCAAATCTATGAATAACGGGAAAACAGTGATAACAGTTATTTGAATGAAGTTTATTTATAATGAGTAAATTAAAGCAATGGAACTTTACAATATAGGCATGAGTGACTGTTGTGAATCATATTTTAAAGTGAATTATAAGAGGAGTAGTTTCTGGAATATTTTTTAAGGGAAAGTTGGTACAGTGGGCAGTATACTTGCCTTGCATGCAGCCAACCTGGGTTCAATCCCAGACAGAACATATAATCCCCAGAATCTCACTAGGAGTATTTCCTGAGCACAAAGCCAGGAGTAAGACCTGAGCACAGCCATGTGTGGCCCAAACCAGCCACCTTCAAATGTAGTCAAGTTAAGAGGAAATTAATAAATACACATGAAGGCCTGGAGTGATAGTACAGCGGGAAGGGTGTTTGCCTTGCACTCAGCTGACTCGGGTTCAATCCCCAAGTCCCATATGGTCTCCCGAGCACCACCAGGCGTAATTCCTAAGTGCAGAGCTAGGAATCACCCCTGTGCATCGCCAGATATGACCCAAAAAAGCAACAAACAAACAAACAAAAAACCCAAACATGAAAAGCAGTGGTCAAATATTACCACTTCAAATTGGTTAAATTTTCCATATCCATTTGAGGAAATAATGGTTTTACTTCTTTATTCTTTTTTTTTTATTGAATCACAACGAATTACAAAGTTCCAAAGCTATTTATGATTGAATTTCAGGCAAACATTGTTCCAAAGAGCCCTTTCACCATTGTCCATTATCCTTCACCCATGTCCTCAGCCTACCTCTGTGCCAAGACACTTTTCCCCTCTCCTGTTTCCTTAGTGTTCCCTTCCCTGATTTATCCCCCAACCCCCACCCCGTTCCTACCCCAATGGCCCAACTGCATACTAAAGACCAGTTTTCCTGCTCTTCAGGGGGAAACAGTTTTGGAGACTGAGATGAACTTTTCTGCTCGTTGTTGGTAATGATGGTTAGTGATGACGGTTCTCTACAGGGAATTTTTGCTTTGAAAGTTGAAGACAAGTCCAGGGAAGGGATATTGGTTTCTCAATGGAGGACAACAGATCAGTGGCTAGGTAAATCACAGGGCACAGATTCTCCACTGACAGCCATTGTTTGTCTCTTCTTTGGAATTAGTCATCTCAGTGGTGTCATCTCCTCTGAATGGTATACCATCACTGTGCAATGGGGTTTTCTTATTGCAGTGAGGATGGAGGAAACAGGAAACCTTATTGATGGTTTCAACGTTGACTTGCATATTTTGTTTATTTTTAAAGTTTAAAAAGATTTTTTTTATATTTTTTTATTAGTTTTTTTTTTAATTAGAGAGTCATCGTGAGGGTACAGTTACAGATCCATACATCTTTGTGCTCATGTTTCCCCCATACAAAGTTCGATAACCCATCCCTTCACCAGTGCCCATTCTCCACCACCAGTAAACCCAACATCCCTGCCCCCCTCCCCAGTTTCGTCTCCCCCCACCCCACCCTGCCACTATGGCAGGGAATTCCCTTTTGTTCTCTCTTTCTGATTAGGTGTTGTGGTTTGCAATAAAGGTGTTGAGTGGCCATTGTGTTCAGTCTCAGATTTTTTTGAGCCTTGAGATGCTGGGGCTTGCGGTGGGGCGGAGAGTGGCACTGTTGGGAGATTTCTAGTGCTGTGGGTCTTGAATCCAGGGCTGGTTCATTCAACTTTCGCTCTCTGCCATTTCAGCTCTTTCCCTACTCACATTGTGTGTGTGTGTGTGTGTGTGTGTGTGTGTGTGTGTGTGTGTGTTAATACATCTTTCATGGATGGCATTTCTCTGGACTCACTTACTTGCGTATTTGACTCTTTCAAATGCTTATTGCAACAAATAATCAGGAATAAAAATTCCTGAATGACATATCTCTTAGGATTTGTGTTCTTTTATCTCATGTGGGTATTTTCCTCAAGTTCTACGTTTTAAGTTAACGTCAGTTTTGAGAGAAATCTTTTATCACTTGGAGGATATAAAAAAGGGTAAATAAAAGGTATAAATGTTAGGTATGGTAGAAATATGAACTTTTCCCTTCATAAATTATCAGTAATCTCAGAGATTTTTGCATGATGTTACCATAAGGCACTTTTAAATATTTTTTCTTGTTTGCTGTAATAAATTAAAATGCTATAGGGATTGAATTCCTTCTCAAATAATAGGCAGACTTGAACTCCTGTTCCCAACAGTTTCTAGGATATTTCCTCATGCGGGAGGTGGACATATCATCAAATAAATGTAGATTTTATTATTTTGATCTATTTAGTCGTTCATAGTCTAGCATGTTCAAGAGGCTGTTAAGTCACATATATTTTTGAAGTTTATGTATTTGAAAGTTCTTGCACTTTTGAACAGTGCTATGTAGAACATAGCAAGATTTCACATTCTCTTATACATTTGTAGTATGTGAAAGGAAGACTTTTCTTCGACATCATTACAGATATGACAGAGAAGGTTGAATCTGTCCTTTTCAAACATGAAATGTACATGTATCCTTTTGGATATTAGCATAAAGGACTAAGCATAAAGAACATAATTTTATTTTTGCATCTAGATGTAGAACTCCTTACAATTTGGCAACATGGAGTTAATTTAGCATGACAATTTTGCTTGAATAATCTGTAACCACACAAATGTCTTAAGTCATATGATAGTGTGAGGCCATTAGGCAAAGCAAACACAAACTGAATCTTAAACTTGAATGTTCTTGCCCTTCAAAATAAGCAGCAGTTTTCTGTTTTTGTGACTGTTACAGTCCTTTAACCCAAGCTATCTTGTCTGATGATAAAACCATAAGTGTATGAAGCTCACACATTTTTCATCTCTTTTATGACCTTATCTTTCATGAGCCGCTTCTGTGAAGGTATCCTAACTATAGGAAGCACCTGGAAAACATATGTGATATCTATTCTCTGATAAGCAGTTGTGAACAAGAAAGTAGATCTGTCACTTCTGAACTGTTCATTGTTAAAAAATACTTTGATGATTTAGCTGATTGCAAAATACATTATAGGGATGACTAACAGTGACAGTAACACTCCTAGTCAAGAAAGTTCAATAGTTATATTGTACACGAATTTCTATAAGAGGTTAATATTGATAGGAACTACTGGATTAAAAGAGCAGGGTTGAGAAAGGCATGGTTTTCTTGCATGGCTGCTTTCAAACACGGCTTCTATTTTGTGCTGAAAAAGTGACTGTCTCAGAAAGTGGTAAATCTTTAATTTCTACAGGCATGTCTAGCTTTCTGTGAAAAGCTGTTTGTTTGTGTTTCTGAAATTATTTTTGCCTGGCAAATAGAGCTAATGCTTTGACCAGCTTGTCAACAATACCTAATATGGGATTTAAAGGTGCTGTTTCATGTGTTGCAAATGCTATATTCCGGCGCATTGCCTGAGTCATTTGTGCAGTGCATTATATTGCTCCTAACACCTTCAATTTCCTTCTTTGGCGGTCTCATTGATTTTGAAAACTAGACTAAGAAAAATGGAAGGGCCTACAAAATATGTATGCTATCTTTTAAAAGAGCAACAAAAGAGTTTAATCTTGTAATGGAAAACCATTAACTCCATAGCTATAATTTTAGAAATATTATAGATTTTGTTACCATTTGACATTTACTCTATTTCATTGTTTCGTGAATTGGTCTCTGGCTATATATAGTGGTTATCCCATTAAGTGTTTGTGCTTGGCCAAAAGTACACTGAAATTTCTATTTAAAAGTCTGTGAATAAAGAATTTAGTGAGTAAATTAATGGTTGTCACTGCATTCCTAGGTCTTTTTTGTAATTATCATTCTGGTATCCTTTTCACTCTTTTTTTTCCTCTTCTTACCCATAAAGCTTTTGAAGCAATATCTTAACCAAATTGTCATTGCTATATTGGCTACTAATTATTCATGCCATTTATAAGCTACTCTAGATTTCCAGTATATAAGAATTAAAAATGGATAGAAATTAAAAAGCAATGGTCAATAAAGTCATTTCCATTCAGCTCAGGTAGCTTCAAGAGTTAGATTAATATCAAAATAACGTTCCATTAATTTTTTTCCATGAGAATAAATATATTAAAAGGAAAGACACAAATCTTTATTGTGGGAAAATTTTTTTCTTAAAAAGTAATTTAGAGTTTTCATATTTGATTAAGCCATTTTCTTTAGCCATTTCACTTTTCATTAATAAAAAGACTAAAAAATGATTTAGGTTAAAAACATTACCATAAAAATGAGAGCTAGTTTTCTGAGATAAACTTAGAAGATTAAGAATGGTCTAAGAGTTGGAAAATGTGTTATATTTTAGTTATTAAATATGAATAATATGACAAAATGAAATAATTTGCAAATATAATGACATTATAGTATATTATAGTAGAAAGACTTAAACCAAGAGAAAATTTTTTTAACTGATCAGCGAATGACCAAGAGAAAATTTTCTAACTGATCAGTGAATGATTAAGCATCATGGTTTTTACTGATTTTCTATGCTCTGAGTTAAATAATCTTTAGGGATACATAATGCTTAATAGAGAAAATTCACTAAACATTTTATTTTAACCTGGAAGCATGAGTTAGCAAGATTTATGTAGGATGAGGGTAAAGCAGCTTTCCAGTTGTGTATTTCTTCCTCTGTGGTTGGACCTTGCAGTAGACTCTGTCTTATTGTAATAGGTCAGTAGTATGCGCTTTGGAGTCATAGTGATGGGTATCAAATTCTTGGTTTTCCTACGTATTATGAGTCTGTCTGGGCATCTTACTCCTCTGCCTCTTGATTGCCTCTTCTGAAATACTCTGTTGCTAAAGCATGGTAGGATGCTAGTGATAGTTATCAAGCCATTGTGAGTGGTGCTCACGAAATGGAACTGTACTTAGTAGCCAGATGTAGTTTGATTATAGAGATTGTGCTTGAAGGGACTATTGATAGCACAGCACATGGGCGTTTGTCTTGCACTGGCCAACCCGGGTTTGATCCCCAGCATTCCATATGGTCTCCCAAGCACTGCTGAATGCATGAGACAGGAGTAAACTATGTGCATCGTCGGTGTGACCCAAAAATATAAAAAATGCTTGATAGAGATTGTGCTTGATTTTAATACCTTATTCATATCAATAATTCAAGTATTTGGCACAAAGCTGACATTAAAATGAATATATGTTCTGATTCTGACCTTTTTTGTTCTTTGCCACCTATGTACGTTTTATAGGACACTCATGTCTGAAAAACAATCTTTTCCATTTTCCTACTTTAGTATAACCTGATTAAATTATCACATGAGGATTTCAAACTCTTGTTTTTCAGAATTTATTTTTATTAATGTATGTTACATATTGACGCAGTTTCATAAATTGCTTAAAATAGTTGCAGTTTCCTTTGAGATTTTAATTGTGTATAATCAACTGTTTTACTATGCTTCCTTAACTAAGTGTTCTGCAATATTTATTTTCAGTAGTTCTAATTATATGTACTTCATAATGAAACAAATTAGAATAAATCATTTCGTGAATCAGTATTATCAATACGAAATATTGCTCCAGATGTTGGTGCAAGGTGAAATCTAATCTCTACAGTTCTGATTTGGTAGTTAAGTGATGTTTAATGAAAGTATTTTATTATCTGAAATTACTAGTTTAATCAACCTCTAATAGACTGAATGATATCATTTTCATTGTGAGTGATTTACAAAATTTCTCTCTGCATCAAATAATCTACTGAGATATATGTCATTTTGTCATTTTCTTTTCCTAATAGATATTGGATGAGAATACTCATGAATAAATTCCATATTGAATGTAGAAAAGGTCTTCATCACTTAACTGCCTTTGAGAAAGTGTATTTCTTGAACTGCTTTTTTAATATCTTCAAATTTTATCTGTATGCTGTTCTGCTATCATTGAAATGCCTTTGCTTTTATCATGGACCAGATCCATTTTGCTGTTGTAATAACTTAATTACTATAATAATTTCATTGAGAATTCTTTGAATAGATCAATCCATTTCTCATTTTTATTTTATTTTTTAATTTGGGGTGGGTTTGGGGTCATACCTGGAGATGCTCAGGAGTTACTCCTGACTCTGTGATCAGGAATTAGTCCAGGAGGTGCGCTAGGGACCATATGGGATGCTGAATATTAAACCCAGGCTGGCTGCATGCAAGGGAAATGCCTTTTCCACTGTACTGTCATTCTCCCAGTTATTTATTTTTAATATGAATAATGGTTTTCTATTATGTAGTCTTGAGTCATGATGCCTATGCCATTCAGCTTCTTTTAAGGCCATACTTCCTGTATTTAAGATGTTTTACATGTGTCTTCCTTCAGAAAGCTGCTCTGATGGCAAGCCTGGTTTAAGTGCCGTGGCTGTGAGCTGTTCCATCATGGGCCTTTTTTTACTAACACTTTCATCACGAGCCTACAAGTAATATAAGAAAAGTAGCCAATTCATTTTGTATGTGCTCAGCACAGAGCTTGTACTCAGAGTAGTATTTTAATCAGTTGGTAAAGAAGAGCTTGCATCAGTTCTGATCAGTGCAGATTAATGTTTATAGACTGAGCTGAATTCTTATAGCTTCTAAATTGATTCTTGTGATTACTCTGCTTTATCCTCATTCATTAGATACTCTTTCCTCCTTTATTTCTCATTATTTTTCCTCTAAACATGCCATTTGCCTAACAAAATATTTCAGAGTAGACTTCCGTCATTTCCCAAAAATGTGAGGGAAGAGTATCTAGGAGATGAGCCAAAGTGATATAACAGAGCAAGTCAGGAAGACAGCAGAGCCGGAAAAGGTATTTCCACCAGAAATTCATCATTCCATGTTGGTTACCCTGTTTGTGTCTTTCGTCGTATCAGCACCCCCACTGAAAACCCCCCAGTGTTGTATGTAGGTAAAACTACAGTTATGTTAGCTTACCCAAGTCAAAATTATGGTTCTAGTCTCTGAATTCCCAGGTTTATATGTTCTCATCTGTAATTACTCTTGGGCCACTTTGATAGTGGGCTTTGACCAGCAGTATCCCCATTGTGCATCTTGTCTATCTCCTTAACTAGGTTATACAGTTTTTAAGATTAAGGCTTTTTGGTTAGTTCCAACCATTGACCATAATGTGTGTGTAGAAGGGGTGGGGGCTGAGGGTAGGTAACATAGGGAAGAGACCAGTATGACAATAATAGCTGGGAATGATCACGCTGGACAAGCTTTGAAGATTAAAAGTAGGTAAAGGAATTTTCTTGATAACCTTTCAGTATCAATATTACAAACCACAATGCCCAAAATGGAGGGGGGGGAGACAGAGACAGAGAAAGTACCTGGCATACTGCCATAGAAGCAGGCAGAGGGTGGGGGTGGGGGGTGATGGGAGGGAACCTAGGGACACTGGTGCTGCTGTACATTGGTGGAGGGATGGGTGCTGGAACACTGTATGACTGAAATCCAATAATGAACAACTTTTTTAGGGTCTACCTCAGTGATTCAATAAAAAAAGTAAAAAAAAAGAATATGACTTTTTTCTTTTATCTTTTTTATCTTCAAAAAGAGGCACTATAAATATTGATGATTGAAGTTTAGATCGTATCTCATTTCACACGAGGAAAGCGTAAATTCAGGGAAATTAATAAGTTGTTTGCCTGGACATTAGGAAGATTCAGTTACTGACGGAATGTAGCACTTAATTTTGTCACTCAGTCTGCCCAGAACTTGACTCTTCCCTGAACTCTTAGATATGTGATTTTTCACAGCATGTTCTTATGCTTGTTTGTTGATGCTTTACTCTGGAATTACAGCTCAGCTGTTTCAGATGTGTATGCTTCGCCCCCTCTCACAGGTGGGACGAGAACAACAGTTGCTTTGGAAGGAATGTAACACTAGCAATTAGGAGACTCATTCAATTTCTGACCTCACAGAAGCTGCTGGTTTGGGTGACTTTTAAGATTCCTCACCACACTATGCCATGACTGACTGTCCTTCTCATTGAGGCTGAAGATCTGCCTAAATTTTCTAGTAATTCCTCGGTCAGGTGACAAGGAGATGCAGATTGCTGATGGATGGGTAGGGTACCAAGAGGTGTCTTGGGGCTGGAGCGATAGCACAGCAGTGGGGCGTTTGCCTTGCACGGGGCCAACCTGAGTTCAATTCCCAGCATCCCATATGGTCCCCCGAGCACCGCCAGGAGTAATTCCTGAGTGTGAGTGCATGAGCCAGGAGTAACTCCTGTGCATTGCTGGGTGTGAACCAAAAAGAAAAAAAAACCCAAGAGGTGTCTTATGTGAAAATAAGTATTATAGTTAGAAGATTATGTTTGTTACTGTCCCCATCTATGGGACAGTTTCCTGATCAGTGAATTCATCTGATTTAGATTATATGATTTCTAATACCCTCTGGTGCTCAAATTCTTTGTTTCAAGATTTATGCCACATCGGAAAGGTGCTTGGAAGAGATAGGTTAGATCTAAAAATGAAAGATTGAAAGGAAATGTGTGCCTCGATATTTGTGTCAGCATTATTCCCAACAGCCAAAACAAGGAGTTATTCTAGATGCTCATATACAGATTACAAAGAGGAAAAAGTAAATAGAAGTGATTAGATGGTCCTAATCAGGAGAGCACTGGCGCCTTAGTGGGGAGCATACACATAGAAGGAGTTCAACCCTTGAACTGCTCTATTGTTCAAACTTCGTGTAAATTGATATAAAAAGTGATAGCTTTGATTTTGTACTCTTCACTGAGGGTAGGGTATATTTGCCTTGCAATAATATTGAGGTAAGCCTTCAGTTGTGCTTTGAAACCCATGCAATTTCAAGGCCACTCTCCTAAATGGAGATTCTGAATAAAGTCTAGTCGCTATGAACAAAAGTGCTGTAAAGGTTGTATTTCCCAATAGATATTGGGTCAGATATATCTGGTGGCACTAAACAAGATTACATCATGCCCCACTCTTGTACTAAATAGCATTGAATCAACTGGAGTGAAAGCTTTAGGGTCCTTACAATGTTTGCGTAGCAATGAGAGTATTTTAATTTCATATCCCTGTGACTTAAAGACTCAACTCTCATTGTTCTTTCTATGATAAGCAATTGGGACTAGAGATTTAGAGTTGAATAGTTGGCCAACATTTAATGGTATTATTTTTATTTTCCCTGATCTATTTTTTTAAAATTATTCCTTACTTTTGGCATTTGATGCTGATTTCCTTTTGTGGCATTGATAAGATGCATATGGTTTTTCAAATCCTCTTCTCTTCCCTCCCCCCTTTTCAGTTGTGATGATGGGGGTCATCCACACACTTAGGGGTGGTGCTGGCTGGTGGTCTTACACTTGGCAGTCATAGCACATCTGCTCCCTAGGGCTCAGGCACATTTTTCTGTGGTGCTGGCCACGGGTTGCACACTTGGTTAACATGCTTAAACACGTGCTGGCTAGGGGTCACACACTCTGGTGATGGTGTTCACACATATTTGGTGGCAGTGCTCACATCCCTGTGGAAGCCAGAATTCCTTGTCAAAGTTTGGCAACCAAGCTATTCCCCAGGCCCAATGGTAAGGTTTGAAAAAAATAATATGTTTATGTAACTTGTCAAAATGCAGCTTTTTTTCAAAGGAAGTGACAAGGAAAATTATCGTAGAAATCAAGACTGGATACATATCATAGAAATAGTACAAATAGTTTGGGGAGAAATACAGTTAGATCAGTGACATTGTCAATGGATTTGGCAAATGGACAATGAATAGAGAATGGACAGGGTTAGAGGAACTGGCAAGGAAGGGCAAGCACCCCATTTCCTGGGTTTGTAGGAGAGAGCAGTCCAGGTTTAAGAGTCACAGGGCATAAGTGAAGTTGTGCTCAAGAATTTCTTCTGGTGTTACTCAGTTGACCATATGTGGTGCTGGAGATTGAACCCAGGCCTGCTCTGTGCAAGGCAAGTGCCCTACTTGCTATACTATTTCTTCAGCTCCTTCTAAAAAACAAGATGTCTACTAATTCTGAAAAGGGGCCGTGTTTTTCCAAATATATCCTAAGATGCCTGCTATAATTATCAGAGATGGTCAGTCACATTTTCTGGAGTGAAAATCATTGCTATTCAGATTATTCTGAAAGGAAGAGATAACAATAATCAAAGGGCTTTCAAACCAAACATGGTATTCAGTGATGTGGGGTTTGTATTTTTTCTTTGTTACCTGCCAAAGCCAAAGTTTCTCTGTTCAGGAAATTTTGAATTCCACACAGCTATGCTAGCTTCCTTCATACTCTCTCTTCACTTTTATTCTCCTTATTAAAAAGTAATATTTTGTTAATTCACATTTAGAAATGTAAAATTTAAATTTTATATAAATATAAAATTTATAGGGTTTAAGTTCAAAATGTGTATGAACATCCCATTAATATCATGATAATAATGTTTTCCTGAACAATTTTTTTTATTTTCTACATTACTTTGGAAAGTTTTAAAAGAATTTTTTTTTTTTTTTGCGTCTTGGGTTACACCTGGCGATGGACAGGAGTTACTCCTTGCTCATGCACTCAGAACTTTCCTGGGGCTGGGGCAATAACCGCTGTGCTATTGCCCCAGCCCCAGGAAAGTTTAAAAATAATTTTAGGTAATTTTTTTTACAATAACCAAAGTCTTTGATAATATTATAGAGGTGATAGCTATGTGTCTAAAGGTTATTGACCATTTTAGAGAAATACTAGATTGGGAGAAATTTAACATTTCAGTCCAATTACATTTAAGAATTAATCACCATGTTTTTAGCATAGATTTTGGCACATTTAAATTATTTCCAGAGTTAATGTAGTACAGGAGATCTGGGGGCCTCCCCGGGTACTTCTTGGCCCGTGAGGCCAATAGTTTAGTGCTGCTGCCGGAGGATGTGGTTCTTCTTGTGTGTCTCTCAGCAGAGCCAGTGACCAGCAGGGTCACCCTGGCAGTTCTCACAGTGCTCCAGCGCTGAACCCAGAGATGCTAATGTTCAGGGGACCATGAGGTGCCAGGGATCAAATTTGGATTGGATACATGCATACATACAGACCTGGAAAATCTTTCTGGCCCCATTCTGATTTTTGATACCACTATTGCTTGTTATGTCTTCTAATTGTTTTGCCATTCAGAAGTAGGTTTATTTCATCTTTTCACAAGTTACGTTAAAGCAGCACACATTTGGTTATCAGTTAAAATAAAGGTGTTCAGAGCCTTACTTTAAGACTTGATTGTCTTGTTACTATTACCCCATCATTGCCCTAATTGTACTTTTGTTCCAAACTTATTGCCTGTTTTCTCTTATTTTGGAGATGAAGACAGGAAACTGTGCAGACTGCCTCTACTTACTCAAGGGCAGCACCTAGATTTGTAGTTTCTTGCATTGTGCACACTTGAATCATTGGTTCATCTCATATGGTAATTATTTAATTACGAAATTTCTATGCCCATTAAAAAAAGAAGCACAGCCAAGTTTTAGGCACCATAAAGTAGGGTTATTGGGGAAGAAAAATCATCACCGTAATTTTAATTCAGCCTGAACAATAAATACTTTTTGCCTATGCCATTGAGTTTTTTTCCTGCTCCCTCTTATATTTTAAAATAAGCAAATTAAGGTTTTCTCTGTCAAAGATACTACAGAAGTTGCATGCCGCTTTTTTTGGTGTTTTTTTATGTTATTATATAAATCAATAACCCCAAATTAAACTTTTATGTAAAGGTTTGTTAATGTTTATAGCAATTCTTTGTATTGAGGGTTCGTGATGATTGTCTGTATTCTAAAACCATAATAGATATACAATCATAGAAGTGTAGAAGTATAATGACAATCTGTGTAGCAAACATGAAATTACATATTCGTTAAGGACGTGCTTATACGGAGATCTCAGTGTCTAAGGGAACAGCTGAATGACTCTTCCTACACTTTGTGTGCTGATGTTTTTTAGGTGATGATGAAGGAGCCCAGGACACAGCTGAATCGGATGGGGACACGCAGCTCGAGAAACCAGCACAGCCCGGAGTTGAGACTGATGACTGGGATGGACCAGGTAAGAGAAAGAATCTAAGTGCATCCATCTTTTCTTCTAATAGGAATCATCTTTACCCCCTTTATATTTGATTAGGTTGAAATCTTGAAATCTCAATTCTTGCAATCTCAACTCTTAAAAATCTCAATTTTTACTTAAGAAAATATTTGTGTGCATGCTGGTCATATGCAAGTTGAAATACCCAATTAGTTAAAGTCTTTTTTTATCTGTTGCTAAGTAGATTATAAAACCAAAAGTATCTTCCTCTGTGTGAAGTCTTTATTTTTCTTTATAGGCATATAAGAATTCTACTCACATTTTTCTTTGGCCAGAAATCTCTATATTTTAGCCACATGAAAATCTGGTGCAATTTCAAATTTATAGGCAAGTAAAAAGAACACCAAGTAAATATTTTCAGTTTATTTATGTTGTAAGTCATACATGGAATCTCAATATGTATTTAGAAGCTTAGAGAATATCAAAAACAGGCCCCCTTTTGAAAGGGTTTTGGCAACTTTTTAAGTTTTGTGAATGAAGACTAAATTTGATTCCAAAGATGCTGACCTTTAATCACTTCAAGGGAAACAAAAGCTGGTGGAAGATTCCCCCAAAAGTCAGTGTGATTTTATGTAAATATATACAGTTCCTAAGAGCTCTGGAAAATAATCTCTATATTGGATGCCAGGTAATTTACAATTGATGGCGTATTTGTAAATGGAGACTATTATGTCATGTGGTTTAAGGATCTAAGTGAGTTTTGAAATAGTTTTTACCATAATTTCCAAAGCAGCAACATTTTTCATTAAGAAAGATCCCTATATTTCAATCACATTTTCACCCTTGCATGACTTTGCAAATTGCTCTCTGCTGTGTATGAAGAAGTGAGAACTTCAGTGGTAATTTTCTGAAACCAGTAGCTGGAAAATATCATGCAAACAAAAATGAAGATACAGTATATCTGATTATTATGATGTTATTTTTAATGTTATTCATGATACACACAAATGTTTGTATTCTGTATACTACAGTATAATGGTGCACAGATTTTGTGTAAAATTGTAATATAGTAAAAGCAGGGTAATACTGCATTTGTAGAGTTTGAAAGAAAAAAGAAGACTTCTGGTATTTTCACCTTGTTGCATAATGCTTCTTTCTTCTCAGTGTGGGAAAAGTTCCTGCAGTCAAAAGAGAGAAAAAAAAAGAGGAAAGAAAACTTTGGAAAATGTTTTATTTGTGATTATGTTTAACTTAAGAGGGTGGATAAACTTTCTTTTGTGTGGTTCTTCATTTTTGGAATTTATGCATATGATTTTTTAAAAACAAGCTTTTATTTTTCAAATTAGATTATATGGTCTTTTGGATATGCATATTTGGAAAGAAATACTTTTTTTTCCCATAGGGTGTACTTGGAAAAGGGGAGCAGCTTTTCCCCTTTGTTTAAGACTCAGATTTTAGGCAAATGGCTAGGAAGGGCAGTACATTACTCAATACATATTTTGCATGCCCAATGCCACACTTTTTGAGGACCATGTTTCCCAAAGTTTCCTAAAATTGCTTTATTAGCTTAAAAGAATGAGAGCCCTATGTTAAAGAGTTAGAATATCATTAAGGGTGATATTTTTCACTTTTTTGAAATATATTTATTTAATGTATCTTATTTGATGAAATTTTTATTTGGGTGATCTTGGTTAAAGTAACTGTGGTGTGTGAATAGTAAGAACTTTGAAGGAAAATGCATGCCTCTAATCATGCTGGCCTCAGAAAATTTTCCTTCCTGTGCTGTAAAATTGTTAACACATTTTTCTTACAAATGTTTACCTAAAAAGGGAAAGGAATTGTCTTTTGATATTCCTTGAATGAGCGAGGATTATTCATGACAAAAGTATTCTAATAAATGTCTAATAAATGTTTTTTAGGGTAGAATGTTCATTAATTTCTTCAATCTGAATAAAGTGTGGGGGTCTTTTTTCACAGTGTTGTAAAAATAGCAAAACTATTAATCTGTTTACTCTATTTCATTCACAAAATAGAGTTGGTCTTTTTAAGTTTTGTTAAGGAGAGAACATTTTCCCAGTAATAGTGAAAGTTATTAAACAATAGAAATTTGTTAGCTCAGAATTCTAAGAGTTTAGGTTAAAATACTGTATTTGTCATTCAATTTCTGTGTGATTTTTGGCAGGTGGCAAAATTTCTTTGTGCCTGTGAACTCATTTGTAAAATGTTGTCACCTCTGTTTTGTAAGAGTTAAATGTTAGCATACACATGGAATGCTGCCGATCATTATTATAGCTTGTTAAGTGTTGAAATTGTACCTTTTAAAAGTGTCAGCCTGTGTTAGTCTAGAACACACACACACATACCTATACACACACACATACACACACAGACACTCGAGGTTAAGTGTTAAGTATCTAGTCTTGAATTTTACTACAAATTATTGTTTAAGACCCAAGGTAGCCAATCAGATATGATTCAAGTTTGCCAAATTTTCAGGTCTTCACATTAAGATCTCATTGTCAATTTATGATATATAATTTTTTTAAAAGACTAAAACACAAGAAAATTATCTAAAGATTTTGAGGCATAGAGCTGACATCATGTAAGATAGATCAGGAGTTTTTCCTATTTTTAAACAGTGATTGAAGACAATTTCATAACCTTTTTTGATGGCTCAACTCAATAATGAATCAACTCCTGTTTGATAGATTCTATTTTTATCACTCCACAGTGCAAAACTTTGTTCCATGTTTCTTATTCAACTACAGGTTGAATTACCCTTAGTAATTGCTCACACTTTTGTTAGCTCTTAATGAATAGCTGAAATCTGAACAATATTCAGGAGAATTATCTTACATTTGCAAACATTTCTATGGTGAAATTCTTTAATGAGTAAATGGTTATGACTTTTGCTTAGTCTTCCAACTCTTGGGACTGGAGATACGGCACAACAGGCTGGGCAGTTGCCAACCATTAAGCCCTACCAGGACCGATCCCTGAGTGCAGATTTAGAAGTGAACCCTGAGCATGACTGGGTGTGGTCATAAACCAAATATATATATATATTTTTTTTCTTCCAACTCTTGTGAATCTTTCAGATGGAGTGGAGAGCTAAATATACAATAAAGATCAGTCCAGTGTTAGCCGTTTCACACATCTTTTTAGATTCCATTGCTGTTTCTCTCTCTTAGTCAATTAATCTGTAACTCCTTTTGCTTGGACCCTATTTTACAGAATACTTGCTATTCAGTTTTCTCTGTCTAGATTGTCTTTCATCCTTTCAATTTCCTGTTTAAGTAATGCCTTTTTTTTGTCACTTTCACATGCACTTCCTTTCACTTGAATTCTTATGCATTTAGTTATCCAATAAATAATAATTGAATGCTAAGTTTGAGAAATATAGAGATAAGCCTAAAAGGTAGTATTTTGCTGTCCAACCTCTCCCTTTGTGAAGCCGTTTCTCTTTTGACCTTCTTTAAATATTCAGGTATTGTATCTAGATCACAGAGGCAATAATCAAATAGGTATACCTGGAACATAGAGAACATTCTAGACTACAGAAGGAAAGACACACTGTTTATTCAGATCTATGTTTGATTTCCCGTGCTGACCTTGACAGTCTTGTGACTCTAGGCATATTAAACAGCCAGAACTTCAGTTTCCTGCATTTATTCTTTAAATTCATTATCTTTGGACCCAAGAGACAATATAGGAGGCAAAGTGCTTGCCTTGCATTTTCACAACTCAGTTCAATCCCATAACCACATATGGTCCCCTGCTAGGAGTGACCCTTGGCAGAGAGCTGGACTAAAACCTGGGCAATTCCAGAAGAAGCCCTAAAAGAACAAATATTTTTATTAAATATTAATGATCATGTAATATAAGTTCCAGTGTGCCACATAATAATTGAATATTTGTATATGTTGCTAAATGCTTCCAATATGTTAAATAATACCCATGGCAGTACATAGTTACAATATTTTTCTTGGCATGATCATATTTTGATTTATTCGCAATTTTCAGACATAGGGTACCATCTTATTATCTACACTCACCATTCTATGCGTTACATGATCATCTTCACTTCTTACACTTGAAAGTTTGTACCTTTTGTCTCCCTTCATTAGTTCTGTTTTCCCCTCTTTACAACTTCTGGCAACCACAATCTATTTGATCTGTGATATTGATTATATGTTTAATTATTAAGATTCATGTGAGAGTACATGCTATCTGTCTTTTTCTGTTTCTTTTCTCTTAGTGTAATGGCCTTAAGTTGAATTTGTGTCATGGGAAGTGGCAAGATTTCATTCTTATCTCTTGTTGAATAGTGTTCCATTGTGTGCATGTATGTGAAGACCTATCTAAATATATTCATATGTATCATGTATTCTTTATTCATAAATGGATGCAATTGTAACTTTCTATTATATACTATAGATGATACTGCAGTAAATATGCAATACATGTGTTTTAGGATGAGTGTTGTATAGGTAAATCCTTAAAAGTGCAGTAGTAGACTCTTATGCTTATCTTACTGTTAATATTTTGAGCAATCTTCATTCCCACACACAGTACACACGGATTTCCTTTTCCTTGCATTTCCTTGCATCTTTGCCACCTTTGTTGTTTCTTGTCATCCTGTAAATTGTCATTCGACTACGTGTTATACATATCTCAGAGTGATTTTGATTTTTACTTCTTTGATAACTAATGATTTTGAGCATCTTTTTTGAGTTCCTATTGGTTTGAGTGTGTCTTCTTTGGGAAACTATTTCTTCAGTTCTTCTGGACCTTAAATTGGACCTTAAATTTTTAGTTATTGGATTTATGTGTTCTTTATATATTTTGGATTTTGATATCAGATATATGTTTTTAAAATATTTTATTGTGCTCAGTGTTGCTTTATAGTACAATGATTATTTTTGTTTTTATCTGATATAGTTCCTACTTCTTTACTTGTTGCCATTGCTTTTCGAGTGAGATCCAAAAACTATCACCAAGATATTCAGGATCTTACCATCTATGTCTTCTTTACATTTTATGTTTTCAGGTCTTATATTCAAGTATTTACTCCATTTTGAGTTGATTTTTCTATGTGGTGTATAATAGTGGTCCAGTTTCATTCTTTTACATGTAGCCCCTTCTTTCACATGTTTTTCTATCAGCAGTTATTGAAGAAACTGTTCATTCCCAATTTTATGTCCATGGCACCTGTGTCATAAGTTCATTGACCACATCTGCATCTGTTTATGTAGGCTCACTGTTCTGTCCAACTGACCTAAGCATGTATCTGCTTCTATATGCTGTATTGGTTGTGAAAGCTTTGTCACAGTCACAGTCTCAGTCATCCCATTGTTCATTGATTTGCTCGAGCGGGCACTAGTAACGTCTCCATTGTGAGACTTGTTACTGTTTTTGGCATTTTGAATATGCCACGGGGAGCGTGCCAGGCTAGGCTGCTCCATTGGGATACTCTCGGTAGCTTGCCAGGCTCTCCGAGACGGATGGAGGAATCGAACCCAGATCGATTTGCGTGCAAGGCAAATGCCCTATCCACTGTGCTATTGCTCCAGCCCGTGAAAGCTTTGTACTAAAGTAAAAAGTGAAGGAGCAGAATCTTTCCAGCTTAGTCCTTCTCACTGTTAGGTTACTTTGGCTCTTTTGTGATCTCATTCCAATTTTAGGATTGTGTCTTCTATTTATGTAAAAAATAGAATTGTAACTTTGATGGGGGTTGATTTGAATATGTAGATTTTTTTGACTAGTGTGACAATTTTATATCATCCTTCTAATCCATGATCGTGAAATATCTATCTATATACTGTATCTTTTAAATTTTCTTTCTCTTTTAACAGGAATGTTAACTCACTTAGAATTGTTATGAAGCTGAAATTAGAAGGAGATGCTATTCACAAAGAATGCAGCAGGAATATTGGGAAATAGTGGCATTTTCTAGATATCATTGGCTTGTCTTTACCCTTGAACCAATCTTTAATGCCAACCAATATTTGGAATGTTGTTCTTGTTTGACAGTAGAGATTGCATTGCTGACTCTCCTTATGAAACCTTTAAAATCAAAACTTATGAATTATGCTTGATTGTTGGCTATGGATTAAAATTTAGAAAGGAGAATTGGGAGAGAGAGTTCAACTCATCATGAACCTGTATGAAATGAACACCTTAAAAGCCTTATAAAATCAACTGTAAAGAACTATAGCTCTGGGCCAGGAAGCCTTGTATGTGTGATGCCCCTATTTTTTTCCCTGGCATCACATGGCCCTGAAGCACTGCGAGGTATGACCTTTGTGGTCCCCAGCAACTCTAGATTCCAGCAGCACCATGTGACTGGTTTCAAGTATCTACTATTCAGGTCAGACCACGTTGCATGGCCTCATATCACTGTGATTGGTCTCAGTGGCCCCTAGTCCAGCAGGGGAAGATCTTCCCACAAAATATGATAGCACTCTGGCTTACATTTCTTAACAAAATTTGTTCTTCCTTTTAGTATTTGAGAATAATAGATTTATATGGTTTAATACTCAGCGAATCCAGGCCTTTCCTATACATGTGCAGCAGCTTTAAAATGAAACTTCCAAGAGCTCTACTTGCTGAAATGTGGAGACGTGTACATGTTCCTACAAATAACGTGTATTTATGCAAACATCTACAGAAAATTTTGTTTAAGCAGTCACTTTTGGTTCCTTGACATGAATTTCAAGATCCGCATCTACTTCTATGTCTATAAAATTTGCAATGTATAGTTTAGTACTTGGCCCATGTCAGTGAGTGTGAAGCAGCAAACCAGATCTTGGATCAAGTATTGGGGGGATGAATAGGAAGTATAATGTTTGTAATGGATTTCATGGAACATTATAATTTACTCAGATTGATAAATTAAAACCTGATTTTTCATCAGAAATAACATTTAAGGATCATGTAATGTATATGGAAGTAAAAATATTTTATTTATAACTTACTTTTGCTGTTTATTGATGTGATTAAGGGAGGGATCCCAAATACTACACAGGGCCCCAGAGGTCACTGGCTGGACTGTCAGTTTACTGCAAGGACTGAGTATGCAGCGGGCCTCAGCCAGCATGCCTCAGCTGCACAGTGCAGGGATCATGAGACCCCCCACCAGTGCTCAGCAGCTTCCGGGCCACACCGGCTGTGCTTGGGTGCCTCCAGGGTAGCCCCTGGAGACAATCACATGAGCCTTAATCCATCTAATCTCTCACTGTCCTCAGTGACATGACTTTTGAGTAAACTGTTAATTTTCCTCAGTCTCAGTTTATTTGTTTATCAAATGGGGGAGTAGGCCAGTCATGTTATACATGCCTTGCATGTGTAAGGTCCTACACCAACCTTAAACGCCCCCCCCCATTCTATTTACTTATTTTGGTGTTAGGGTGGCACCTGATGCTATTTAGGGTATCCTCCTGGCTCTGTGCTAAGGGGTCATTCCTGGTGGGCTTGGGGTACCATATTGGGTTACTGAGGATTGAACCCAGATTGGCTGAGTGCAAGACAAGTGCCCCACCTGCCCTCAAACACCTGCCATGTGTGTGTGTGCACGCGCACACACACACACACACACACACACACTTCTAATCTATAGTGCTAGTTAGGGCCTGGATACTATTTAAACTCTCAGGCAATTTCTCATGGTACGTCATGACCATGAGAAATTCCCCAAACACCTTAAATGGGTCTATACTCTGAAGAGGCTGTACCTCTACAGAGAGAGCAAACTTCTTTTAAAATTTTATTTATTATTTATTTGGGGAGACTGGAGTGATAGCATAGTGGATAGGGCGTTTGCCTTGCACGCGGCCGACCCGGGTTCAATTCCTTCGTCCCTCTCGGGGATCCCGGCAAGCTACTGAGAGTATTCCACCCGCATGGCAGAGACTGGCAAGCTCCCCGTGGTGTATTCGAAATACCAAAAACAGTAAAAGCAAGTCTCACAATGTAGACATTACTGGTGCCCGCTCGAGCAAATCGATGAACAATGGGACTACAGTGCCACAATGCTATAAAAATTGCTCATTAATAAGAGTTTTTACATATAATTATGGTTCCAAGAACTTTATAAGTGCTTGATTCGTTCTTTCCCCATTTGGGGGAGGTCACACTTATTCGGTACTCCTGGTTCTGTGCTCAGGAATGACTTCTTGTGGTGCTCAGAATACCACATGGTATTCCGGCAATCAAACCTGAGTCTGCTGAATGAAAGGCAAACTCCCTAACTACTGTATTGTATCTGCAGACCACACCCACACACTCACACTCGTTTTGACAGTTGTGCCTTTGTACCTTCCTAGCCATTACAATGCCTTACAGATGCTAAGTCTTTGTTAAACATTTGCATAGGGAATTAACTGTGTAAAATGATTTTACTCTGAGAAAAATCACTATAGGATTATATGAGCTATGTTCTGTTTAACTGGATTTTAAACACAGTTCAATTTAAGAAGCTATAAATGCACTTTAAAGAATAAATGTCTAGGGTTAGAGAGACAGTACAGCTTGTAGGATATTTGCCTTGCACACAACCAGTCCAGGTTTGGTCCCCAGCAATATATAAGGGCCCCTCAGCTCATCCAGGATTGATCTTAGAGCACAGAACTGGGAGTATGTTCTAAGCACTGTTGCATATAACTGCCCAAACAAGCAAAAAAAAAACCCACAATAAGTGTGTAGCCTAAAACCAGGTCCGTGCATGTCCATGTGCATGTGTGTGTGCGTGTGTATTGGATGCATGTGCATGCATGCACATGCATGTGTCTGCATTTCTGTGTGTATGCTTATTGCATCTGGTCAAGAAATCTATAAACCAGTTGCTTCTTTAATTGCTGTCCAACCTTTTAGATACATGCGGATAATGAAGCAATTCTGCTTTGGGCCTTGAACTGAGAATTTGAGGTGTGTTTTCATAGTATGGAATGGTAGCTAGAAGACCACTGGGAGAAGGAAGCTCGCACTAATGATACAGGGTTTTTTTCCCCCTTCTTTACTAGTCCAAAGAAGGGCTGGGAGATTACAGTTCTGATTTCGTTTCCTTTTTGATTGGGAAAATGTGGTAGATAGAAGATCTGGGAAATGCCATTTGAAGTAAATTAACAGAAACCTATGAAACATAGTTAACCATAGATATAGTCTGACAGTAAGAAGAATATTGTGAGAAGCGGAGGAAATCGTAGAATGACTGTGTATTACTCTGACAGTGAATTGGTATTATCTCTGCTATCAGATAATGCAGTTATCATTAATTTTCACATTTGCATTTCAATCTTTGGAAGGAAATGACTCTTGCTGGATGAAGATAAGAGCTCTGTACCACTATAATGAACCATCATTTTATCCCAATGCTTTGTGTCCCTATGAAAATGAAGCAAAAAGTGTGTGTGTGTGTGTGTGTGTGTGTGTGTGTGTGTGTAATGTGGGTTGGTGTAAATGTGGGGGGATATTAGGATGATATAACAAAGTGTCAAAAATTGCTACACACTTTTGAGCCCCATATGAAACAAGACGGGGTCAAACTAAATCTTCTGTATTGTACTTAAGTAGATATCGGATTAAAAGATGAAAGCCTTGCGCTTTGTAGAACAGAATGCCACATAAACACAGTAAAAAAGTTTCCTTTATCTGTATTCCTTGCTTCGGTTTGTGCTCTCATTTCGAACTAGGCCATACATAAATCCAACCTCTCTTCCTCCAAAAATAAAAAAATAAAAAGACTGGACAGAGAGCATTTAGGAGCAAATTTTTTAGAAAATTACTTCTTGGAATTATAAATAAATGCATAAAATATGCCACTTATGATTATTACTTAAACATCTTCTGTTGTGTAAGAATGGCGTTAAAGATATACAGATAGTGGCTTGGTTTTATGAGTTTAACTGAGAGATTAAACTTATGGAAAAATGAATATGAGATGAACATCCCTGAGTCTTTCCTTCTTTCCTTATAGTGATCTCTCCCTGCAAATCCACTGTTGGCAATGAATAGTGTCCAAGTTTGTAAAGAGATCACAGTCCTCCAAAACAAATGGCAGCATCTTCTCTCCAGTCCCACACTCTGGTCCATAGCAAAATTCATTAGCCAGTTGTTTATAGTGTTTGTTTCCTTAAGCACACTGGGCTTTCCATGCTCTCTCTAGCACTAATTGATGGAGATCACACTAGGGTGGGGGGTAGAGTTGTATCTCTCATTATTCATATGTTGAAGTTCTGACCTTCAATGCCACAGAGCACTGAAGAATAGGGATCTTTGGAAAGGTAAATGATTAAGATGAGGGATAGAGTAATCATACGATGGATAGGACATTAGCCTTGCACACGGCCAACAGGGTTCAATCATTGGCACCTCATGTGGTCCCCTAAACTGCCAGGAGTGTTCGCTAAGCACAGAACTTGGAGTAAGCCCTGACAAGTGCTGTATGTAACTCCAAAGCCAAAATAATAAAAATGATGATGATGAGGAGGAGGAGGAGGAGGAGGAGGAAGAGGATACTACTACTACTACTAATAATAATAATGAAGGTGGGGAGGTCATGCTGCAGTAGGATAGGCCCTTGATTAAGTTTGACTAGTTAGCTTAGTAAGAAAAAGGACTTTAAAAACAGACTGAGAGAACCCCAGGTCTGGTGCAAGGCAGACTTTGGAATGATGCTTCTCCAAACCAAGGCATGCTGCAGATCGCTGACAAATCCCCACAATGCAGGGGAGTATTATGAAACAGATACTCTTTCATGAACCTTAGGAAGAACTAACACTCCTAACCCTTGACCTGGGACTAAAGTCTCCAGAATGATGAGTCAGAAAAATTTTTATTTCTATGTTTCATGGCATAATTGACCCAGCCTGTTTGTTCAGACAGAAAATCAGTTTATAATCTTGTAAGAGCTTCACATAATAGTTACATCACACTTTTTGTTGTTGTGTTTTCATCTGGGTCACCACACTTGAGTGTGACTCTGGGCATCCTCCCGAGTCTGAGCTCAGGAATCACTCCTGGCAGAATGAGGAGACTTACACTGACCTGGGGATCAAATGTGGGTCAACTATATACAAGGCAAAGAGTTGCCTTACCCACTGTACTACCTATCCAACCCCATGCACCCAACTTGGAAAAAAACACAGTAGCATAAAATATTTGATGCTAATATTATCAACTACAGTGTTTGTAGACCACCCAGTGGAAGGTTCTTTGTAAAGGCAGTCTTAGACTGCTAATACAGAAATCTGAAGTGAGTTTGTTTCTTGGATACAGTCACTTGCATGCTCACAACTATACTCGTTATTATAATTTGTTCTTGTTCTTGTTGTGGAGCCGTACTCAGCTGTGCTGTGGGTTGGGAGGGGGACAATAGGTCAAGCAGTGCTGGGGTCCACCAGGGCCACCTCCAGTGGTGTTAGAACATGCAGTGCCCAGGACTGACCTTAGGGCCTCATACATGTCATGCATATGCTCTCCCATCAAACAACATCCTAGCTCCTGATTAGAATTATTTTGATTTTTGTTGTTTGTTTGTTTGGGGGCCATGACCAACGGTACTCAGATCTTACCCTTGGCTCTGTGCTCATGGATCAGTGTTAGTGTGCTGAGGGGACCAAATGTGTGATGGATATTGAACCAGGATCTGCTACATGCTAGGCAAGTGACTACCCTTCTGCCGACTCTCTCTGGCTCCTTGATTATAGTTTTTAATTTCAAATGTTACCATGTGAACAAAACATTTGCTAAAACACAAACATTTATTATGGCCATCTTGTTGAAATTTTTAAAAGAAAAGCACAAAAAATTAGGTATGGATAAAAACCACTTTTATTTATTTTTATTTTTTTATTTTTTTGCTTTTTGGGTCACACCTGGCTATGCACAGGGGTTACTCCTGGCTCTGCACTCAGGAATTACCCCTGGCCGTGCTCAGGGGACCATATGGGATGCTGGGATTTGAACCTGGGTCGGCCGCGTGCAAGGCAAATGCCCTACCCGCTGTGCTATCTCTCCAGCCCCAAAAACCACTTTTAAAACAAGTTTGGAAAGACATCTTAAAATTGTTTAAAGTAACTAGACTCATCTAGTTTAGAAAGTGCTTTTATATCCTCACGTAAATGAAACAAACCAGAAATTGTAGGTATAGGATATTAAATAGTATTGCCTTAGATCAAACACCAATCAGCCCATACACCAATGAATGCTTTTGGTTCAACATTAGAAGTTTGCTTTTATTTATGTATTTGGGTTTTGGTCATGTGCCTAGGGATCATTTTTGACAGGACTTGGAGACCAGAAGGGATGCCGGGGTCTGAATCTGATTTGGCTACATGCAAGACAAGCACTCTGCTTGCTGTGCTGTCTCTCTAGACTGTAAGAGTATGATTTTGAAATGTGCTTTTGTTTACTAAAGTTCAATTATGCTTGTAATACTATTAAA